>NC_071094.1:5415000-5710867 GCF_027358695.1 Spea bombifrons
AGACCGTAATGCCGCAAAGGGGATGTAAAATAAAATAAAAGATACTCTTTGTGCTGCAGAAGACGCTCGGTGGTGCGAGCCCTTTTTACGACAGCCCTCCACCCCTCTCCGACAACACAATGGCTGCCGATAGCAAGTAATGGACGCGCCAGAGAGGCGCCCAAATGCCATCCTAATAGCCGCATAAATATGAAAGTCGAGCACAGTGGGTCTGCGCAATATTCCGCCCCCTGCTCCACCCTCGGTAAAAGCTCGAGCCCTAATGAGGGATTTCTATAATTCATAGTATGGGAATACCACAAGGGAGCGTCGCAAAGCTGTACTTACCGATATATTAAAGAGATTGCATCCGCAAATTCTTAAGTCATTTATGAGTTTGGCACAGTTTGCAATGCTCCGTCTTCAATTACAGGACACCTCAGAGTTCATTATAGCTCAATTACTCCTACTGAACCATGCCAAATGTGATTCTGGCACAGAGCTTAGAAGATGAATTAGAGGCGAGTGCTCGCTATAATACCCCACTTTGAATTCCCATTCCAATATTCGGCATTAAATCCTGTCTCAGCAACTCGCTCTGCGTCAGTCCGAGACTCCATTCCTCGCTCTGCTCTTCCTCGTCCACCTGTGCATTGAGGAACGTATGCGCCATATAATGCTCTGCACATATTCAGATATCAATCTCCTGTTCGTAATGGATCCAACTGGGAGTCACAATTACGCTTAAGTATTGGGTTCAAATTGATTTCCGATACATACATAAGTCCGCATAAATGTCTCTAGTTTTACGGGACGTTTTATCCGAGATAATTTATTTATATATTTTTAATTTCCCTCTCCCATAAAACATTCGAATATTTCGTAACCCATAATAAGTATCATTCGGATGAAGGTAACAAACCGAGGCTTCATGGGGGGTGGGTAGAGAACAGACAAAAAAAAAAACCCATTTTTTTTTTCTTTATATTTATTGTAAGTTTAATATCATTCATAAGTAATTAAACAATGATATATACATATTTATAATGTGAAACGTCCGCGAGATCCACCACGGTAATCAAAATGTGATTTACTGGCGTGAAGAATTACTGGATTTTCCCTACAGTCCACTTATTAATGACAAGACGCTAAGCTAGATATATGTAACAGTGAATTTAAAAAGGTGACATCATATAGATGGTCCATGCTCTTTGCGGTTTATAAAGTAACTTTAAATCATTGAATGTGAAAACCCTTTAAAAGGGATTCATCTGAACACTTTTACCCGTATTCAGGGGAGGGCATTTCCCAGATGTATTCAGACCGCATGAATAGCACAGAAAAAAAACGAATGTAATACGCAGAGATACACAGCGCGGAAACCTACGGTATCTAATGTAATATATAGGAATATACGGAAATTACTAGTTCCAGTCAAACTATGTTTACCAATATTAGAGGAAAGCTTAATTAGCAACATGGCCTGTTACTTTATATGTTATAAAACATTGTCATGTTGTGGTAAACAAATAGCAGAATTATGCACTAATTATATATATATATATATATATATATATATATATATATATATATATATATAAATAATCTTGACACCGAGGCCGATTGAGAGAATAATTTTGTTCCAATAAACTATCTGCAGACCTGGAGCCGCCGTTGCTGTCAGTCATGTGATATTTTGGGTGACTTTCCTGGCTCAATCACCACACTGAGCTGATGCTTTATGGCAATGCTAATGAAGTCCGTTCCTCCATAGACTCTTTAGTCAGAGTGTCTGAATGGGCGATTAGGTCTACATCACTCTATTCCCCGCAGGCAGTATGATAAGGAGTCGGGGCGTTTGTTTAGTAGATTTGGGCTCAGATAGAGCGAGAACTTATATAAATGGCTAATCGCGACTCGACAGCTTCTACCCATCCAATGAATAATTCTGATGCAAAGCTACAGAAGAAACAAAATCCGGAGCCCTTTACACCGTCTTATTTTTGTTCCCCACAATAATCTCCAACAATTTATTGTATAATCTAAACATGTACAAAAAGCTTTGAAAAAAAGACAACTGATATTTACACAAGAAAGTCAACACATTAAAGCAGGCAGACATGAGAATTTTTTATCCACAAGGAAGCTTGTGGCATTTTTATTATATAGAGTGTAAAATGCAGTTCTCAGATGATAAGACATCTTGCTGTAACATACTCATTATCGCTCAATTGTGAATTTTTTTTTAATAGTTAAACTTTAGGCAAAAAAAACAAACAAAAAAGAAATTAGTTAAAGCCCTTAAACACCCACCCAAAAAACAAACTAAGACATGGAATGTTTCCCATGGATTAATTTTAAATGCACACGCAAAAAAATTAGATTGGATTTTGTTTTGTCTTTTTAAAAATACAGCCATCTGTACAAGAAAAAAAAAAAAACTACAAACATTCAAAATCATATCCCTTTTATTAAATCAAAATTTTTTTAGCACATACTGTGGTTAATACTAGTTTTATTTACTATGGTAAATTTGACAATTAGTTAATAAAATACTAACAAAATTCAAAATAAGGAAAAAAAATAACGGCAAAAACAGAAAAAAAATAAAGATCAAAGCCAAAACACGAACCCTGGAGTTAAAAAAAAAGTTATTACGATTCTTTTTTAAACTTTTTCACCTGTTAAGTGTTCCACAGTGTTTGCATTAAAGATTCTAACAGTTGATTTATTCATATTAAAAAATAATATTTATATTTTCCGACAGCACAAAATTTTCTCTTTTCATGTTATTATAGCTTGGATGTCCGATATACACAGGCAACAGAATAAGTGATAAAAAAAATTCACCCCTTTGCTGCCAGAAAGCCTTGCCATGCATTGCTCTACAATGCATACAGTTCAGTCTGGCAGGAGAAGGGTTAACAATCAAATTTCTTTTTTTTTTATATTAACCCTTCAAAACCCTAGGTATTATACAAAGCCTACAAAATATGAAACTGCTCCCCCTCCCCTTTTTTTTCCCCCATACACACAATACTTGTCTCAGAAAACATATTCAAAATATTCGGTATTCAGAATGACATATTTCAGAACCAGATAACACGGATATTAATTCTCTTTAAAAAAAAAAAATGCAATAAAATCAAATACAGTCATAATATCAAGAAAAATTAGACTTAAAACATTTAATGAATTTACAGTTAAGAATATTTAAATACACATTTCTTTTTAAAAAAAAAATAGGAGTTTGTGTACACTTTGTTTTTCAAAATTTTATAAGTTTTAACATTCATAAGACCTCCAAAGCTGTATTGTCGAGACAAAAAAAGTTACAAAAAAAAAAATGTGAGACAAATATGTTGCAATTTCAGCACCGGAGGGGGTAGAGGCTACACAGTGGAGGAATATATATGTATATATGCATTTCTAAATTTCTTGGTTCAAAAAGAATACATGTTAACACTTTTTTTTTCAAGGGTAGAGAAAAAAAACAAACAAAACACCCCCCAAAAAAGAAGAGGAAAAAAAAAATACTCTCAGCACATTTATATCTTTAGTATATTATAGAATCCTGATTCTTAGCAAAGTTCAGTAAAGATTTAACCCTATGACTAGTGTTTTACAAACAGAGTCTTCATCAAAAGTTCTGCAAATCTAGAAACCTGTTACAAATTAAGGTTCGTTTTCTGCAATGATTCCAAAGGGGGATTGGGAATTAAAAATAAAACTTGCCGTCGACCGGACACTTGTTCTACTGCTCCTGAAAAAAACAAGAACGGAGGGGGGGGGGTTAGTTGGCGACCCTAAAGAACGTGCACAGAAACAGATCATGCACCCCAACAGTCATTCAGCGAGTATTGGGGCGGTGGGCCGACAACATACGCAGCTCCCCCAATGCGGGGTTAGAGAAAATCGATCCTTGCTTAGAAGTGATCATACGAGCGGCTCCGTGGTTAATTCACGTTGGACAGTCACACAGACGGCATGTAGATAAGCGTTCAGGGCTACTCACCTGGCTGTGGGTCTGAGTTTGCCCCAATGACTGCCCGTAGTAAGCCGCCTGTTGTCTGTAATACTCTGCCCACGCCATCGTGTAGTCTGGTTGTGAGCTTGGCTGAGAGGGGGCGCTGGCAGCTTGGCCTGGAGAGAGTCGAGATCAGAATATTTAGAGCGGAGAGGCCAACCTTCACAAGGTCATTACCCCACTCAACGCTTTCCAACGTCGTCTAGCATGCAGACGTGACAGACCCCCCCCCCCATCTTGTAAGGCAGGCGTTACAGAACTGTAGCAACGCCATAGGAACTGCTACTTTATGGCGTACTAAGAACGGCCATTACAGAAACGAGAGCGCAGCTGGTTTCCCCGGCCGTCTGGCTACTTACTCTGCTTCTTGTAATACTCCTCCCATGCCTTGCTGTAATCCGGCTGAGCGTTCTGCTGCTGGCTCTGTTGACCTGTACAAAAAGACAAGCATTGCTCCGTCAGCCGATGGGGTCGCTGTCTGGGAAGTCGGAGAATATTGGTTTCTCCTAAACACTGTATGTACAGAACAGAACGCGCCCCCGTACATCATTCCCAAAGCGCAATAATCAACGCTTCTTACATTATGAAATCGGACGCGATTCTAAAAGCTCACGGGAATATTACTACCTCAATAAGAAAATGGAATAGTATCGTAGACAAAAAATATCTATAATCCTGTTTTGCTTTATCCTCATGCCTGTTTGGGCGACACGTAGCACAATTCCCATAGTTCACCCACTAAAATATTTAGTAAGGAAGCCCCCAAGCCAGATGAACAGGTTCAGATTCTTCAAACCAAGAACTTTTTTTTTATTTTAAAAGGTAGATTTCTACTTCATTGTTTAGAAATAAAACAGTCAAGATACACATATCGAAGGATTTAGGAGAAAGAAAAAAAAAAAAAGTGTTAAGAGCAGTGAATGAACCCGAAGAGGCGGACGCCACAAGTCAGGTCTTCATTCCTTTGTCGCCGGCTCAGGGTCACACAGAGTGTCCACCTGCTAATTCTCACAAAAAGGACCCCCCATCAAAATCTTTTCTCAGGGAAGTCATTGAAGGACACGCCAATTAATGGACTGCAAACCGGGGATGCTCTACATCATCGGGTATTTTAGGCAGAAGGTGAAGAGGGGGGGCCGCCGAGGGACACAATAAAACCTAAATGTTTAGATCACTTATTAGGGCAGGAGAGGGAGGAGAAAGGACTCGCTCAATTAGTTCACCAGTTGTGCCATGAATGCTTTACAGACATTTCCCTCTGGTTCTGCAAAGACACTATCTGCAAACAATAAGGTTTGTGTGACAATATGGGGGGGTGTGCGGCATTTCCATTCACGCCACCAAATGGCAAAGCAATTTAAACCCACCACACACACACAAACGCCGCCAAGCACGCTCATCTGGAGGCAAGAGTCATTATTAATGCTTTATCAGATGGAATGATGCCGTTTGAGCGTATTGGGTATTGTTTGAGCAGAAGACCGTTTATCCAGGCAAAAACACAAGTTAAATACTCCTAACCTTGCAAGATATCTGATGGGTGAACTAAAAGTTCTTTAAACCCAACTGCTATTTAGTTTATGGAAAGTGCTGCAAAGCCAAGATCACATATTCCAACAGACCCCTCTGTACTCGGCACAATAATAATGCCCCCGGAAGGCTAGATATCCGGAGCACACAACCAAAAACGCAGCTCTCTAGGAACACGAGGTGTCCCTTATGTGAACGGCATAACTGCCGCCAACACCTAAAGTCGCTTATCTCCATTAGATCGAAAGAGATGGCGTAGGTGGAAGGAGAGGCACGAATGCTCATTTCACCTTGGAAACTGAATAGAGAAAAGGCAGAGAATAAAACCCGTTCCTTACACGGAATTGTATTCCTTACAATAGCCACAGAGGCAACATTCATATAAACCAAGTGTAGCCAAAATTCACCTTTTACCAGGAACGCCTAATAAAAAGCAAATACGGCAATGTTGACTTAATCAGTTTTTTTAGGCATCTATTGTGTGTAGTGTTTATATTATAGCAAGTTGGCACTTGAGCGGTAAATGGCGCAGGGTGCGATCAGCTGGCGCTCCGTTGCCCAGGTACGACGTGTCGCTCACCTGGTAGTTGTTGGCCGGGCTGTTGCCACGCCTGGTAAGTGCTGCCCCAACCCTGGGTTACAAACGCCTGAGGACCACTGCAGTGAAAATGAGAAGGAATCACACGCCGTACTAATCTGCCACATTTATTGTCTATTAGAGTGAATGCATACAGGGCAATCAAACGCAAGTCATATTGGGATGCAGAGACATTAGCCGCTTAGCACACTTGTGTCCTCTGAAACAAAATGGAGAACTCTGGCATCATAACCGACCCCAACTCGCTCCCATACCAAAGTGTAGCCACTCACTTCTGATGAGGTGTCGCATGTGCCTGGCTAAAAGGACTCTGCCCGAAACTGCTCGGAGCCCCTATTGCTGTACCCTAAAAGAAAAAAAGACAGAATAAGACTTAGAACAGATACAAGGCATGTTCTCTGCTTTTATTACTGGGATTAATGTGTTAATTCCTACACTCCAGAGATCCTTTACCTTAAATATTCTTTACAGAAATCACAAAACCCCCGTTCCTGGCTCACAAACACTGAGTCGCTGGTTAACCAAAAGCTTCAACCTACCCCAACTTTCTCATCGATGAGATGCCTCGCCAGCTCGATCTGTTGTGGGACACCTCGGATGGTGAATATCCGGACGCTTGGATCCGTGTTGGGAGGGGGATTTCGCTGAAGCTCCACGTGGGCTCCGGATTGCTGGTTAATGCTTTTGATATTTTCACCGCCTGCAAAACAAGAGCGAAAGAGCAGGATTTAGGTCCGATAACAATATTTGGCAATGATTTCAGTGTCAAATTTAAAAGCAAGTTTTGACCACTTAAAACGTTTCCCTTGTAGCGAACTGTTCTCAGTCTGGGATATTGTTTTGTTTCCAAACGCCTGATCGCAAGATATCCTTTATTATTTATTAGTGGCGCTTTAATGCTGTTCAGAATTGCATAAAAAAATTGAAATTAAAGCAGAATTTGTTTTCCCCACTAGAAAGAAAGAAAATAGTAATGGGGCTATTGACAGTAATATGGAAGCTTTTAATGGAACGTTTACTGAGCCATATGGAGAGAATGCATTCATTGAATCACAATGAATGAAGTGATGGTCCCAGTTACGCACCCAAACAAAACACGCTGAACACACACACTCGCTGGGAGAGGAGACGGGGGGAGAGCCAGCAGGGGGCACACGGAGTAACAAAAACGGAAATCACTCTCACCCCATACGCCCTACCTTAACAATTAGCCGCATCTCAGTAACCCAACCGAGACTCGCACAAAGTTCATAAATTTTTTTTTTATTTTTTTTAAACACACCTTAATATCCATAAAGCACTTAATTGTTAACCCATTCAGCCCTGTGTAGTTCTGTAGAATGAACTACTAATAGCTGGCCCTAAACTCACAAGTAAAGAACAAAAAATGATTATCACTTGTTGAATAAGCGTGCTAATTGCTCTGGTAATTAGGGCTCTAGAGGCTCTGGTTCACAGCCAGGCGTTTCATGCTGCTTCCGCAAACGGCTCGCGAGTCCTAAAGCTATTGTATCGTGCAGACGCCCGGCGGACATACACGCCGGCCAAGTGGACAGCAAACGGATAAAGAATTCATGTCCCCCCCCCCCCTCACCCGCAAGGCTTGGACACAAAGGAGGACCCTCTGCTTTTGGCAGAAAGGGTGGTTGAGGCATGGAAATGCCTCTCAGGAAAGGTATAAGGACCGGCAAAAGAGGAATCCTCAAGGCCAACAGCCTTTGCAAAGACAGAGGTTTCCGCTGCTAGCTCAATGCAAGAAGTCGAAAGCTGATAAAGTCACAGCCAATCATGAGATGTTGAGCGGATACCCCAAAAAGACATGAAAACTACGCTACTTCAAGTGTCCAAATTTATTTATAAAAAACCTAAAAAAATTAACCGCTATTGCTCTGTTCAGTTTTTATGCTGTTACTGCCTTGCTTTCATGGGGCAACTCTTTAGGGTTTTTTTTTCCACTAAAAGCCATGTTTTAAACTTTGGCTTAATCTGAAACAGCATACTTTTATCTTTTAGGTCTAGCTGTTGCTTTCCAGCATTAGTCTGCATTGCCATCCATACTCTGTGCAGTCTCAGAGTCCCGTCTTAATCCTGCGCCCTTTTATCCGGGGGGGGGGGGGAAATAGTTGGTGGCGGTGTCAAAACTTCACACCCACCTCCCCTTCTTTTAAGAAACAAGGACCAGAGGGGCCCCGCAGCTGAATGGCTACTCGTAAAGCAATTAATCATGACAGCTAAAAGGCAGAGTGGACAGGCTTGGGCTGCCAGCCCCCTTCATTATTATTGGCATTTATCATGGAAATTTGGACCGAGCGAGGGCAGAGACCGTGCGCGGGGAGGGGTGGGAGCAGATGATCAAAAAACAGGGGGCTTCCGCTTTTCACAGAGCGAGGACGACATTTCTTAACGGCCTGTTCTGGAGTTAAACCCGCAGCGTGAAGGTGTGAGACGGACTTTCTGGTAGTCCTGGAAGTCACAAGACAACCAGGTAAACCTAAATCAATATTGTTTGAATACAAAGGTTACTTGCCATTCACTCATTGAGGTAGCCACAGGAAAGGACACAGAGATCTACACTATACTTGTAGTAGAGTGTATAATAAATAAATATATATATATATATATATATATATATATATATATATAATTTTTTCTTTATTATTAATTTAAAGTCAAAAACGAGTGAAATGCAATGCAGAACAATGAGTCTCTTTGGAAAGGAAAAGCTGTGGTGATCTGGCCTGCGTTATACTGAAAACACCGATCCCAGGCTGGAACGACTGGCCGCGGGACAGAGCCATTTTACCGGCCCAATAAAACCATAATTTGCTCTGCGTACAAACAGCGAGCGGCCTTGTGATTTCTGTGCCACGAGGTGTGTGTGCTTTCCAAGCCTTTTCTCTTACCTTTGCCAATTACCAGTCCGCATTTGTCCGCCGGCACAGTGTACGTGATCTCCTGCATGCCGCCTGGCGTACCGATATTCCAATCGCCGCGACTGCGTCCCCTCGCGCGAGCCACCGCAAGATTCCCGAAGCCATCGCGTTCCTGCAGGAGAGGGAGAGGCGTTTTAGGGCAAAGTCTCTATGAGTCAGATTAGGCTAATTGACACCATCGCAGTGTATAGGAAACAGAAGCGATACAAATAACCTGTGCTAGAGTCCCGCCATTTGGGTATAAACATTTCTAAAGGTACCGTTTATGGCATGTTTTTCACCAAGAGGATTCCGAGAACATCTCTGAAGCAGAAAAACATATGCCTCGAAACCTTTTAATGCTGCGTCAAAACAATTTAAACTCCACGCAATTCAACTAGCAGAGTATAGATTGTTAAACGGCTGGTATAACTCATTAAGAAATCCGATAGACTTAACTTTCATTAAATCTAAAAAAAAAAAAACTGCAGATTTTAGAAGCAGTTGTTAGGCTGCGCAACATGGCAGTCTTATTTTATGCCTTGACAGAAGGCTGGAGAACGTAAAAGCGGCTAATGTACACAACATATTGCGAGTTAAAAGTAGCATCTCAGGAGCCAGAAACGTATATAGATGCCAGGACAGGGAAATGTCACAGAAAGGGTGAAACCCCCCCGGGAAACTTGCAGTAAGCCCCCACACAAGACAGACGGCTGTCCACAGTTGTCCCAAGGCGCTCACCTGTGCCGTTATAATAAGCTCGTTGATTATGTGAGCAGCGTGCTGACATCGGTCTGGGGCGCCCATTACTTGCGCCACTCGCTCGGGGCTAATTCCGTCATCTGCGGGAGACAAACACAAGCCATTTCAGCAAAGCGCCTGCTGTTCCACACAGAAACAAGCACATATAAACACGGCCGGGGTACACACTGCTACTAAAACAAGCGATTCTGCAGAAGAGGAAATCTAGAGTCTGCTACCATACAGCTACAGGTTTATATTCCCATTTCTGCGGGAACTATAAAAGGGCTCCCTAGTATGAAAAATCAGCTGGGAAGAAAAAAAAAAACCCTTTTATAGATTTTAAACTGGGACCCTTGGGGCCCTAACACGACACCCAACAAGAAAAGAAAAGTTACAAACCTGGCTTGAACTGAATCCTCACTCCGGCATCATTCTGAATCTTCTTGATCATTTCACCATTCCTCCCTATTACGATTCCCACAGCGAACCGGGGTACAGGCACCTGGCCAGCAACAAAAGAAGGGTTCAATATTAGACAAATTATTTGTTATGGGCCAGAAACCTAAAATACCCAAATAAAAGCAGACTTCCAGTTTTTTTTTACATGCTCATTTATCCTTTAAAGTGAACACTTAGG
This sequence comes from Spea bombifrons, assembly GCF_027358695.1. Lineage (NCBI taxonomy): Eukaryota > Metazoa > Chordata > Amphibia > Anura > Pelobatidae > Spea > Spea bombifrons. The sequence goes on from NC_071094.1 coordinate 5,425,428, forward strand.
TGTCATTCTCCCGCGCACAACACTGAACAGTCTATTTAAAATGTTGATTACATGCAGAAAAGACCATGTAAACGTCAGGTTTCAACATGCATTTTATATCAAGCATTTAATGCAATAAACGTAAAGCCCGCCATTTTATTACCGATACCTGCATGACATAACCCCCACTAAATTAATGGCAGTTTTCTTGTAGCCCTTTTCGCAGAGGCAAGTATTCTGTTCATCACAATGAATTTACATAAAACATTAGCAGTATTTTAGAAGCATCTGTTGAATAAAAGAAATCCCCCCCAAGGTACGGTGGGAACCCCATTTGAAATGCAGGCACAAAACAAGATTGACGATGTCAAGGTGAGAAAAAGCAGATTCGGGCCGTTTACCTCTACGTTGCATCCACCCATCCTGGAGCTGAAGTCACTACGGACACCCCTGAAGTCGATCTGGTCCTTTTCTCGTATGATCTCCAGAACCAAGTCTCTCGCTTGCTGCAGAATCAGAGAAATTGATAAAATCCATGAGACGGGTCGCCATATTTGCAACTCAACTTCCCCGCTAGACAGCCAGGATTTGCTAAACCCCACAATGAGTTAACTGTCTCTTTGCAGGTGGTTTAACCCCTTTGTGGGCAGAGCGAAGGCCTGTACGCTTATCAGAGCAACTCGCCGTGCCCCTTCCCCATGCCAGCACGCCAGCTTCTTGGCATAAGCACCTGCTAAAAAGTAATGCGTATTTACAGCACCAAAACATAATTCCGTTCTCCTGCCGGGGCCTTTATCCCGGTGGGAGACGGAAACACGGCTGGTGTGATAAACACTGGAGCGTATCTGCTCTGGTGTGACTTTTCATGACGGGCTTTATACAGCGCACCAGAGGAGAATGTTTTATACAGAGTGCATTTGCCTAAACCCTCACGCTGCCTGAAGGGCAAAGTCATTCATTACAAAACATGCGCACAGCAGCCGGCAAATCGGCGCCGTTTGTAGACAGAACAGAATGGACGTACCTGTACTTTGAAAGGGTCTCCTGTGATCCTAAGCGGCTTGTCTGCCCCGGTCGGTAATGGGCCATCTTGGATCATAATCATTTTAACGCCGGTCCTCTCCTATAAATAAATAAATAGCTTGTGTTCACAGCGTTGCGCTACTCAAACTTTAAACATGTCGGAGAAAGTGTTTTCCTTTCAGGGCTTAATGGCAATGATTCTGTCCACGGTGTGTGTAACGCCTCAATTTTTCTTTTTAAACGGAAACGAACGTAGCAAAAGCACTTCTAATCATCTCCTGCTATATGAAGACGCGGGGGGACCTAAAGTCCCGCCATAACAGGCCCCCAGTGGGCTCAATACTAACCGGGACAATCTACACGGACATTAAAAACACAGCGGAACGCGAACCCTTTTCCAAGTTTTAATATTTAGATTACAAGCCGAAGATCAGGTTTCCTGTATATGTCTGGGGGGTGTGAATATTTTGACAAGGCTACCTATGCCATTTAACCCTTCGGCAGCCAGAGAACCTACTGAGCGTGCTCAAACGTCACATGTCCTGTGAATTAATCAGCTCGGTCAGCCGAGCGGTGCTGTAAAAAGAGCACCGGTAAAAGATCTGGTGGTAAGCTAGCATGCGATCTGTCCATTTCCCGCGCTCGGCAGATCCAGCGAAGAACCTATCGGCTTTCTGTCGGTTCTACCGACGCAGAAACCTTTCACGTGGGCCAAGAAGGCAACTTCTATGGGGAGGGTGTTTTAGGCTTACGTTTAACGTAAAAATGACAATACCCACAGCTTTTAGAGAATATATTCTCTGGCACGTAAAGGGTTTAGGAACAAAAATGTGTTTTTTGGGGTAAAAGCTACACAAGCACAGTAGATTAAATAGTAATTAGAAGCAGCTCACACTTCTGTGCAAATTAACATCCTACAAAGCATGTCCCACACTGAGCATAATTACACTCTTATACCTGCCGCAGAACAAAACTATTAGCAGAAGAAATTAGAAGGCGCTAAAAAAAGGAGGAAAAAGGAGGGAGCACCGGTAGGAAGATCTTAGGACTCGAGAGAACTCGTGTTTAACCCTCTTACTGCTGTAACAGTAGCAAGATCCTGCAACTGCGTTACAACCATAGTGTTAGGAAGGACAGCATTTTGGTAACGAGTACCTGCAACTGTTTAATGGTGTCGCCTCCTTTGCCGATTACCAGACCAACTTTAGAAGCCGGAATTAGGATCTCCTGGACTGTGTTGTTTCCGTCCATGTCGTTATGGAAGCCTGGCCCGTTCCGACAGCGTTCGACAATCTGTCCTAAAAGACGCTTTGCATGTCTGCGGGAAGAAGCACCGAGAAGCGAGTTATAAGGACAGGTAGGATCTAGAATATAAACCATTATTCTGCCGACACCCCACACCGCAAATAGGATCTTTTATTTTAAGCCTAGACAGTCACAATAGAGAAAGTAAACGGCGCGCGCACACCTAACTCCACGCTGACAATATTTATTTATCCGAAAATATTTTATTAATACAGATTCCATGCAGGCAATTATTAGAAAGGCTTAGAGATGAATCCGTTATAAGGAGGTTTTATTGTCTGGATATATTCCCCACGGCAGAGACGGTGTTCAGAAAGAACACTCACGTCTGCGACAATTCTGTTTTTTTTCACCTAGAGGTTTCACTGTACAAGATCCGGGGCAAGCGGTTTATATTTATATATATATACACACATATACCAACAGAAACCCTGTGGCTTTCTAAGTAATGTACGGTTGCCTATAACAGTTATTCCAGTTCATTGCTCACAGTAGCCGGGCATAAACGGGGGGCTTTGGAACGCCCCTATAACTCCAGAGACCAACATGGGTGCAGTAAGGTGTATTATTTTTGGAGCGTCTAGGGAGGAGGGGGGGGGGCTGATGCCCAATGCCAGCTCTAAGTAGAGAGCACAACAGGACAAAATACACATTCATATATACACAGAAACCGCATCGTCTCTGCCTGCTGCGACAACCTTTCAAGGACCTTTGTATTCGCTCGCTAAGCGAAAAAAAAAAGCATGGTAATTGTGGAAGCAAGATTGCAGCTTTTGGGAAAGAAAAAGGGAGGGGAGGCATTGGGTGGATTTCAAGGAGATTACACTATTGCGATTTTGGCATTTTAGATCAGGAACTAATCGTCACAAAGAGCTTGTAAGGGAGACAACGACCTGTACGGCAGTGTCATCGATATACCTTAATTTGAAGATTTGGGGGACAAAGAAAAACAAAACAAAAAAAAATATATACACAAGAACCCCTTACTCTATGCTTTCCGGCGCACCAGTCAGGACGCAGGATCTCTCCGGCAAACCACCGCTATCTGCAACAAAATATAAACAACGATTAGAATCCAGAGTTAATATGCATATTTAGGGTTGGAAACGCTGGCTTTCTGACACAGGAACACAATTCACTTTAAACGCCGATAGCCTCCCCACCGCAGAGAGGTTCACTTATTTTGGCAAACAAAAAGTTTACTTCCGGTTGGGTAAGCGTGTCTGGGATGGATTGTGCAGATGGTTTACCTGGCGCTATTTGAATCTTGCAACCAGATTCTGTCTGGATCCGTGAGATCTGCTCTCCACCGCGACCAATTACTGAAACAAGGATAAAAGAAAAAAAAAAAAAATCACGTCTCATCTTGGATCTCCTATTCTATGTTGGTTTTCGACACCTTTGTTCCAACAATGGCTCTCCGCCAATTATGGGAGAGACATTTTCAGAAGGATGGGATGTGTCCTCTAATTAAAGTGTCTCTAACAATGAAAGATTAAATATGGTCACATGTATGAAGGGCTGTATGCAAACATTAGGAGGACCAAGCCTAAAAACAGACAGGCGCTTTAAAGAAGGTACAGACTCTGTGATTCTGCCACAATGTAGGGGAATGAAACTACTAGGGACCAAAACTACTAGGGAATGAAACTACTAGGGGCCTTCATGTGAAACTTACTGAATCCCACCATCTTGTCAGGCACTTTAAATTCTTCTGTCATCACAGTTCTAAAACAAGGGAAGAAAATGTCAGAACGAGGAGAAAAGGCAACCTTTAAATTTACACTGCACAGAGCCAAGACATCGCAGACAGCCATCTTTCATCTAAAGTGATCTATTCTGACGCCCTTCCACCCGAATCACTGAATCCAGGCAATGCTTCTTAAGTTAGGACTTGCAGCACCCAGAACGTTCCCAGTAGGCTTTCCTTCCACTATTAGATTTCATGTAAAACGTTTTACAATAAAGTCATATGTCCCGGTTTAATTCTGTGTCATTGACCCTGAAAGGCTTCTGATTGGCTGAGTCAGCAAATAGCTTACATTACAAACTGCTTGTCAGATAAGTCTATTACATAAAGAAAGGTTAATATAGTTAACAGAGACTTTTGACTTTGCAAATGCAAGCCTATAACACGACCTCCTTCTCCAAGCTCTCATCTTTTCTCTATTAAATTACGTTTTTAGTCCATTAGCCATTTTTGGAAAAAAAAAACATGCGGATTAGCGAAGAAGAAAAAAATATTCTGCAAACCCCCCCCTCCTTTCGCAAGTCTCAAAAACACCGCTTGTCTCATACTAGTCTACAGATGGCAGATCAATAAACAATTAGATTGCGATCAATAAATAATAAAACATAGCCCACTGCTTACCTTTGATGTACCAGGGCTCCTAACTGGTTACCAACTGTGGAAGAGAAAGAAAAGATGGAGGAAAATGAAAAGTATTATTTCGGATAAGCCAACTTCATCTTAGTGGAAAAATACATTCTGTCTAAAGAGCTGGAGGTAAAAAGAGGGGGGGGCAAATAGTCTTCGTGGCTAAAATAAATGAGTTATGGGAATCTCATTGAGGGAAACGGACATCATCGCCGTCAAAGGTCTATAAACTGCAAAGGCCAGCTGGGCGACCGATGGGACATTGATCGCATGCTTTCATGTGCCGAAATAAGGAGAACATACTGCAAGTCCCCCCCAACATCCCGGGTTACTTGAGAATATAATACACAGGAGAGAAGGGAAATCTTTAAATCCTCCGCGTAGCCACCAAATTAAACATGATGTAAAAGATTAAGCAGATTGGCACGCACATGAATACAGGCCAAGAGTGGAGCTGAAGACACGTCTGCTTTTTAAACACAGATCAATAAGACAGATAATAGGGACGCGTTTTGCTCTCCATAAAGAGATGGTAGAACAAGTCCATCGGGAGCGAGACGGGCCGGGGGATTCCTGCTGATCGCTCAGAATCCCAAATCTAACCGTTTTTAATGATGCTTTATTTACAAAATGACTTGCGGTGCCGACACTACGCATGTCAAATAACAGGTGGTGCGACAGGTAAAAGGATCCCCCCCATGTATACCAGGGGTCTACAGACAATCTTGAATAAACACAAGGCTCGCTTGGCTGGATTTCCCAAGATCATATCACTTCCTGAGCCAAGAGAGAAGACCAAGTCATTCCGACCACCGAGGAATACATAAAAGATGTACAGAGCAACAGATAAATGGCGCTAATTACTTTTCATATCAACCTTGCCTTATTTCACTTTGTTTGTCACTGGAATTCCGTGAACAGTCCACATGCGTTCCAAAACACACAGAGCCGGCCGTCCAATACGAACCCGCCTCGGCCTTTACATCCCAATGGATGATAACATGCGTTCCGTACGTTTGCGGAACACCCGCTATTACAAAAGGCAATCAGAGACCAACTTTTAAAGTTTGTAACAACCAGAGCTTGTTCTTGAATCTTCCCGTGTAATGATTGACGAGTTGTAGGCAAAACATGCCGCACAACAGACTTTTCCCTTCCTTCCATGGAGGGAGTCCCACGGAACCCCCCCCCCAGCACTCTATACCTATAATGTAGGTCAGTGGTGACAAAAACCTGTTTTCCCTTATCCTGTTCCAATTAACTTATCTGCAGCCCTGGAGGCCGCCATTTTTGTTTCAGTCATGTGATATTTGGGGTGACTTTCCCGGCACAATAAGTTGGTGCTTTATGGCAATGCTAATGAAGTCCATTCCTCTACAGAATGTATTAGAGGGTGATTAAGGCCAAGGCATTCCATTGTTTCCCCACGGGCGGTACTCAGGGCGTTGGTAGACTGGGGGCTCAGATAACAGTGAGAACTCATAAAGCCATAAGAAGATATTGAAATGCACAATGGAGGCCGTTACGCATTTCTCTGCGTGTAAAAAGTGACTTCTATTAAAATGTAAGAACTACACGAGTCTCATTTCCTCCTCACCATCTGCTTCTCCTGCACCAAGCAGCAGCCATTCCTGCGCATGCAGTAAAATGCACCGGTAATGCCACATAACGGACACTGATGCACATTTTACTTATAAGAAGGGCTATAGCGTATTGAACGCTCGCCATAAGTGTAAAGAAAACATCTTTATTCAAACGAGTCTGGAAAGGTTCCAATAGAAGGCACTAATATTTGTGGCATTGTGTCACGTGGATGAATCACTTCCTAGCCTCGGGTACACGGCTGCCGCCGACAGCTCCCCTCCGCTTTCACGCGTCTGATGATATTTCCCAGAAAACCTCAAACCTCCATATTTCGAATTCTGCAGCACTTACTCCAGGCCAAAACCCCCACGCAGTGTTAAGCGCATCACAGCACACGTCATGCTATGGATCGTATATGCCAGGCTTTGATGATGTAATACTCTAAATTCTTTAATCTGAGACCAAAAAGCCTCCTACTTGGCCTCAAAGCATCCAAGCAGCACACAGCCAATGGGGGAAGACATTTCTGCCCTGCTTTACCACTGGCTGCATGGTGGTCTTCTCCAGACCACGGGCAGATAGACTGATGTAATTTGATACGCACATGCAGGTTGTATACTTAATATTTATTAAAACGATTGGGGACAAAGGTGGAAGGCGAGTAAACGTGCAAGCGTTTAGTGTAAATTGGTCTCTTCATACTAAACACTCATGCTTCAGCATCTCAATGCCCCACCGCGAAGAACCAATACACGGCATGCAGGGGAGGGTAGATAAAATATTACACCGAGGGGGTTTGTGTTCTCCTCCTCCTCCAAGCTACAGACCAGGCTACGGAGGGGCGACATGCAGAGTCGGGTCCAATGACAGATACCCCAACAGGAAAGGAGTGTGTGTGTGGGGGGGTACTTACGATCATTCAGAGGTGCCAATTTTTTACAATCCGGCTGGTCTGTCAGATGGAGAAGAGAAAGAGGAGGAAGAGAGGGACACAGCGCTCTTATTCAAGGTGAATTAGTAAGGCATGCGGAAGACTACAGAGGAGAAAAGATTTAAGGTCAAGGGGAAAGTCAGACACACTATACGGAGTAGCTAGGAACACGAGGAGTTGGCACCAAAACTGCTCTGAAACGGGTAAAAAGTATTATTTGTCCCCCCAATTAGTATTAATTGGTTTGTCTTTTAATCAGTAGGCATAGCATGTATACTACCAGTGGTCCACCAATACACTCGATTGGCTCAGCTTCCATTGAGTAGAACGGGTGCTACTGAGCATGTGCGAGACGTGTGTATACACACACACACACACACACACACACAGCATTTAGTAGATCGAGCAGTGGGAGGAGTTAAATGACACGGGAGCATCGTTTTCTAACCCCATCACAAACGCCCGGGCTGATTTGCATGCAGTAAATGACATCAGAGTCCATGCGCAACGGACTCCAACATGCATTTAAAGTTAGAATGGGTTGCAGCGGACCTTTAAGTCTTGTGTAACCGAGTTCAGGATTCTTAGAGACGCCGAGCGCCCAAACACTCAAATCCTGACTCATTCACCAGGCAATGATTGTTGTTGCTATAGAAACTGAAACAGCTTCTTAAAATTGTGTTTCTGAACGCGATTAAAGCCCCAAGAAAACGGCAGATCTGCCAAGCTTTATTTGCTCAGCACACTGGCGCGTAATTTAACTCGAAAGCCACTTTTAATAATTCCAGCACACAATCCAGTCGGATTAGTGATAACACTAACAACCTACCTAACAAGGTAACCGGAATCTAATTTAACCCTTTGATACGGTGCTCCCCCCACGTCATATACGACAGAACTCGGTGGCAGAGCCAGCGAGTCTTAAAAGTATTTATCTTTGAAGAGCGGTCATTATTTGTCCTGATAAACTCTTTATAAATAGCATGTTTCCGCCAGCCGGGGGGCCGCATGCACGCGATGTTTAAGCCCCCGCTCTGTGAGATTCTAACGGCGTGGCGTGACTGTCAACGCAGGACCCGACGCTCCAGAAATGCAATAGGATCAAATAACAGCAGCTGCTGCGTATACGTTCAGCAAGCAGTCGATCGAGGGCTAGAGGTGAGTAAACAAAAGGCTGGCGAGATGAAGGAACAAAGTAAACATTAAACAACATCGCTGGTTTACAAAATCCACATACAGCGGCTGCAAACGCCTAAGCAGAAAACGGCCGAGCGGATCTTTGCATCATTTCTGTGGAGCGAGCTACGTTTAAAAAAAAAAAACAAAGTTACGACTTGGGGAGGAAAAAATACCAAGTTCTTAAAGGTATGATCAACCCTGCCAACTGTTTGACCTCAAGAAGTGCCGGCTCCTAGAACAATGAAATCATTTAACAGGCTCACCAGGCGCTGACCAGGCTGTGTATTGCGGTTATGTTTAAACACTAGAGTTTTAAGCCCGCGCAGAACTGAACACACCACTTGTTCTTCCATTAAACACCACAGAGGTGACAGGGCTTTCTATATTTGGATAGCAACGGAGCGACGTTTTCACGGAGACGTTTAAAAATAGTGAAGGGGCCACGGCAATACGTTACCGCGACAGATCCGCTCGTGCAAACGCAAAGACGCGCGCCCGGGCCCTAGCAGATACTACGTCCGAGCGCATTTATTATATTATATTTCATTATTCAGCTGTAGTTAGAACTTTGAAGCGAGCGGCACACAGATTTCAATGAAGCACAGAGCGGAAGAGAATTAGACGCACACACAAGGCGCCAGGAGAAAAATAATAGCAAAACCCAATCGCTTAACTCGCATGCTTCAGAAGTAACTTCATGCAGAAAGCGTATTTTTTTCTTCCTATTTTTATCATACCCAACATTAGCTGCTTAGGTGTAGAATATTTTATATCTTAATATAACTGACATTACCAGAAAAGCCTACATTTTCTAAAAATACAGAAAAAACAAAAAAAAACAAAACAAAAGCAAGATTATTTTTGGTATTGGATTAAACTGATGATAAATTGTTAAAAGCTTCCTGCGGCCGGAGGGGAAAGTGGTCTCCATTGTCACTAGTGAACAGATAAAGCAATGCCAGAGGTGAGAGAGCCTGAAACAGATACAGGTCAGCAGCGATCGTCCACTAAAACTCTGAACTTAGAATCAAGAGGCCGTTCGCCCCGTCAAGTTAAGATAGATGATTAACAGAAGTAAACAGCTGGAAAGAGACAGGACAGAAAACACAAAGCGTGTGCCGCTGGAAGGCCTCTGTACCGCTATAGCCGCACACGCTTGCATAAACACCACAAGCCAGGCGAGTGAACATTGTGTCCGAGTTATTGCACCGTCTTACCTCCATCGTCGAGGGGTCTTTTTTGCACGCCGTAACCATATACTGATGGGTCGACGAGCGAGCCAGAATTATTCAAGTGTGGGATGCCATCGATTTTAGCAGCTATCTGTAAGAGAAAAAGGCCAAAGGCATAAGTGGAACAGCAGCAGAGCGGGAAGCCCGGGGTTAGGAGGAATATATTAAGCCACACAATTAGCTGCCTAGAATCTCTACGCTCTCGAACATACAGAGCTCTTTAATTAGTTTTAAGCGAGCCGGACCAAGGGACAGGCCCGAGCCAGTCACAGATATTCAGGCGGTAAGACGGCCGGCGCAGACTGCGCTACAATTAGCCAACGAAAATATCTCCCAGCGTGAATCAATTGAATTCAGTCGCAAGCCGGCGGCTGAAGTTATTCCCGGTTTTTGGAAGCTTGCCCGCTTTTATTGTTTCAGGGGACCAGTGGTTAACGTCACAGCACTGACTGGGCATGACGGTCAACATGAATATGAAATGGTGTACAGCCAGTCGCAGGGCATTCCAAGCGGGACTGCAGCTTTACTAGCGATTGCATGGGGAGGGGGAGGACACAGCGGAGGGCTCTGCCAGGTAGGTAAAAGTCAACGTGACATGAGAAGATCTTAGCCACATTAGCTCTCCGAGTTAATCTGCGTGTTCGTGTGTGACCTTGGGGGATGATGGAGGCAGCCGACGCTCAGATCCGTGCACGAGAACTTCTACGACCGCACACCACCCCTCAACAACGCAGCGGTCTCCGCACACTCACGGCTTTGCCGGGCTAGCGATATTTTCGTGTTCCAAGCGCAATCTATTACCGAGTAAACATTGAAAGCAAGTATCTGGATGTAATGTACCCGCGGCCAGCGTTTGCAAAAGCAAAATAAACTAAACAGAGGGCCTTTGTAGAGAAATATTCTGCAATCCGTTTCTAAAACGGTAACATGTTTGTAGAGCGTAATCTTTTCGCTCTTAAAGTGTTTGTTGTTTTTTTTATACAAACACCAAAAGTACACAAAAGGGCAACAGAACATATTTGGGCTAAGCTGGGAACGTGATGAAACTTTAGATCAGGTTTGAGGCAGGTAACCCCAGCTTTCTGTAACATATCTTCACGCTACGTGCCTTTCCATATGTTATATTTATACACGCAAGGCTGCGACAGCAGAAGCCGCTGTGATTCTCCCCAAAACGTAAACGTAAAGCTTTTTGCTTTAAGAGTCGATTAGACTTTTCTGCAAGTTCCAAAAAGCTTTGGTGCTGGTTCTGATCGGCCAACATGCTACCTTCTTGAAAGCCACACACCTTCATGACAATAGGTTCATGCTATGTGAACAGGTGATCATGTCAAACTAAATCATCCCATGGACGGCATTTCTACACGCCAAGGGTTTTTAAGTGCCGGTTTTGAGGACTGAAGTCATCGTCGGGACTTTGCCGCCGTCCTTTTACTAGTCATACTGATCACCAGTGTGTGAATAAAAGGAGTACCCAAGGTACTTGGGGACAGACTAAAGACGCTGGACATTATTATATGCTTTCATGATGTAAGCCTCGAGCCGGCAGAAACGGAAATGTAGATTAGGAACATCTGTGATATTTCTGGATTGGTGCAAAAATAAAGAGCAAACCAAACCTGATAACTTATCACGCTCGCCTCAGAAGAGAGAAACGCTGAGCGGCTCCTTTCAGCAGAATCTCAGGGGTTTCTGCTTTAACCAGATCACACGGAACGCTGGACTATTTTAAATTAGTTATCTAAACAACCAAAGTTTTTTTTTATATATATTAAAAAGGAAAATGTAGGAAATAGATGTCATTAAAAAAAAAATGTAATATTGGCTTTACCAATTACCTGCAATCCATACTATTATTTTGAACTTTCTAGGAAAAAATATTGTATTATCCAAATACTTTGCGATAAAAAACAGCCATCTTGGCTCTAGCCAAAGACAACCCTATGGAGAGACGACCTATGGGTTCTCACGCTATCCTTGACCTCTGCGTAAAACCTTTGCAGGTGCAAGGTCATAAGGAAAGATCACCTGTTTTCCTGCACAGATAAAGAAAGCAGAGATCAAATGATTAGTTTTTCAGAGCGCCTTTTAATAAAAAAAAAATACGCGTTCTAAAAACGTGGGATTTTCAGAAAATGGGGGGGGGAGATGAGTATAAACAAAGTACTCAAGCTGTAAGTCACAGAAGTGGGGGCTGGGATGCAAACCTAAGATTTCAGTAGAAGGGTTGGAAAGTAGCTCAATGGCAGTTACCTAACCCCCCCCCACACACTCCGCAGCAAACCTGTGCCGAGCAATTTGCTGAGGATGATGGGGGTTGGAATTAAAATGGCTGGAATACCACCACTAAAATGTGATTATCCAGGACAGCACGCACGCAGAAATTAGTGAAACATTAACTTTTTAGTATTCTAGAATACGTGTAGGAAGGCGGCAAGCAAATTTAAGTGCTAGCGTGAGAACGTTATGTGGAGATTCAGAGAAGGCAGGTAATTAAAGGGTTAAGAGTCGCGTAAAAGTATCTTTATTCAGTCTTTCCATGGTAATGAAACATGCCGTAAATATGTTAATTATACTATATAGGTAGGGGTACAGAAGAATGGGCCCAAAAAGTTAGCATTAAGTGTAAAGTGCAGAAGAGAGAGTTTGTTTTCTAAAAATAAAAAAGAACATATCTGGAGGACATGAAAAGTTAAGACTGGGACATTAAAAGGCACCATTTTAACTCCTACCTGACCAAACAGAGATTATAACCCCTAGGCATGGCATATGGGGGGGCGAAAAGGGGGCTGGATGCCATAAGCATGGGTCTGGACACCCAGAGCACTAATGCTGGCTGTGCATACGTACAGTGATAAGTATACTGTGGCCATTATTGTGTTGGCCATAAGCAGGAGGCCTGTGCTGGGGGTGGGGGCGGAGGGTAGGCCTGGAGCCCAGGAGAAGGCCTCAGACCTCTCTAACAGTTACCTACCAGGGGGAAAGCGTGTCAAGGAGGCATTTAGTGACTCCACAGTCCCCCTGAAGGCCTCCTACTCCCGCTCTGCGGCTTTCACCTTCCTACCGTCGTTCTAGTTGAGGCCTACCCCACCCTCTCCCGTACCGACCACTTCTCGAACCCCGCCGGCCTCACCTGCCGAACCCGGTGCAGCGCGTCGGCGAATCCCTCGGACTTGATCCCCACGGGAGCCGCGCTCTGTCCCTGCACCAGCTCGGCCATGGCACCCGCCACCCACAGGAGGAGGCCGCCGCTACACCGACCTCACTCACTGCGCACGGGACCCAGAAACGGAAACTAGGCTACCACAAGAGGAACTACTTCCGCCGGAATGAAAGTAGGGAAGCAGGCGCGTACTGTAAAAGATAGGGCAGTTTCATGATGACGTATGAGGAAGGCCAGATCGAGGCACCCCTCAGACCGGAAGTACCCGGTACGGACATGTGAGCGGCAGGAGATGAGCCAGGCATAAGGGGGGGAAATTGGAAAGTTTGTTTCTTGGCCGTGAAAGTTATATCCGTCACATTTCTTATTTTGGGAAATACAGTTTTATGGTTAATAATGATAATAATGATGATTAGGATTCTCTTATATCATTATTTCCTACCTATAGCCGATATCTGTACCAAGTAAGGGCTTCATCTCTGCCACGTGTACCAGTTTCACTTTGGTGTCACGTCCCCCTTTTATTGGCTAACAGTGTTTAGCAGGATAATGAATTTTACTATTCAGGTCAATATTATAACTTTTTGTTGGACCAAACAGTGATTACATTATATTATAGGTCATATTAGATTTATTTCAGTTTAATGCATGTAGGTGTATATATATATATATATATATATATATATATATATATATATATATATATATATAGTTGTGTGTAGATATATATATGTGTGTGTATATATATATATATATGTGTGTATATATATATATATATGTGTATACATATAAATATATATATATGAATGAGTGTGTGTGTAAATATATATATATGTATATATAGGTGTGTGTGTAAATATATATATTAGAGTCAATATTTATTTCTTTTATTTTCAGGTCTAAAAATGCACGTTACGTTTTACCACGGCTTTTTAAGACTTTTGTAATTTAGAGTTAAATGCGGCATCAGAAAACATTATTTCTGCTGCCGTTGAATAGCCAAGCCTTTCCCAGAAACAATTATTTAATCGTGTAAAATGTTGCTTTATTCATTTATTTATTTATTTTTGCAGGGAACTTTTGACACATCTGACACAAAAGCAGACACCGATGGGTTGGTGAAACTCAGAAACTGAAAAAATGCTTCTTAAATGTTTCTGTGTTTAAGTGATTTTACCATCAGAGGAGATACATTGATGGGTCTGCTAGGGTTTTTTATTGCTTAGCATTCTTCTGAATGCAGTGAATGTTTTCTGTGAATGGAACAGCAGCTTTAATTAAGTTAGTGGGTGATTGCAGTTGCCGAAGTACCAGCGAGGCATCAGACGGTAGGATATAGCCTCTTTCGGTTGACAGATAGCGTCTTCCCGCTTCGGAGTCGGACTTGGCACGGATTCATGGCTTTCATCCATGTTTCATCTTTAGTGATGCTCTGCCAGCTCCCCCTCTACCCGGTGTATTAAGAGTTTACTAATCGGAGAACTCATTTCTGCCGGGTCCCCGTGGCACGAATGATCAACTGAGTTATAGCTGACAGACGCGCAGAGCTCCCGCGCAGAGGAAGCTACGTGAGATGGCTTTCCAAAAACAAGCAGCTGTTTAGTTTGTGACAGCGGTGGAGCATTTAACTTATCGCTTCTTTGTGCAATAACTACTGTAACCCTCAGCCAAACAAACTACAAATTGTACATTTTAACCCTTTTGGTGGCAGAGGGGTAAGCTTGGAGGGGTTATGTACGTTTATGATCCAGGCCAATGGCTGCCGCTATAGTGTCCAGGTCTATACCGCCTCCCGTTGCCACTGACAGCTCGACCCACCCTACTGGTGAGGGACTCGGACATGTTCCCCAAACTCTGTTTCCTTTGTCGGTTAACCAAACATTGCGTACATCGCACGTAATTCCACCCTTGTTACACAGGCACCTCAGTAGGGTCACATCACCGTCTGCCCATGCTATATGGACTTGCGATGTCGTGGAAGGCCTTGCCCAACAACTTGGCCACTGGGATTACTTGCACCTTTTGGCTAGGATCGACCTTCGAGATTGGGAAAGCTTGGTCCTATGGCCTTAGAACTGAGGCCTGATGACTGAGGAGCCATTGAAGCCCAAGGTGGTTTGGAGCCCCCAGATATGGTCCCTCTGGGCTTCCATCCAGCTTGTGTCCCCGGTAGAGGTACAGGGTGTACCTTCTTGATGGTTTTGGCAACTGCGCCAAATCACGCTTTGGACCCTTCATGTACTTTTTTTGTGCATGTTTCTTTTGATTGAATTTATTTGACACAGTATTTGTTCAATGGAAATGATTCTGACGGGAGAGGTGGGACACGTTTTGGCCACCACTTCCGTTGAAGGCTTCAGTGGTTCCACTCTGTTTAGGGGGTCTTAGAAGATCCAGCCCTCCCTCTGGTTTCATCTATGAAGGGAAGGGAGAGACTGCAAATACCTATGGGGGGGAAAAGTAGTTCCAGAAGACTGGGGTCCGGTTCCCACTATGGCTTAGTTTGACACCCCTGAGCACCGTGGCTTGGTTTTTCATGGGACAACACCTTGGGCTTCCAATAAAAATAATTTTATTTTATATATATATTTATTTATTTATTTTTTTAAGGAAGCATCAAAACTTTTCTGGGAAGCAGTTGTATAAATAAATAAAATAAAAAGAAGTATAATGTAATACCTATAAAAAGTAACCAATGTGTAAAAATTTTTTTAAAAAAACACCAAAAATGTATTTCTAACACCATTATTGCGCAAGGGCCTCCTTACCCCTTGTCTCTGTACTACTTGTTATGTCCTTGTTCTACAGCACTACGGAGCATGATGGCGCTATATAAAACAATAAATAATAAAAATAACAATACATAATATTCAGATAAGGTCTGCAAAAAGGCAGTTATCAGTTAAAATAATTGCACATTGCCGGCTAATGTCTGTGATAGAACCGCTGGCCATTTGGCCCCTTGGCTTCCAAGGCAGAAAGAGTAAGGGCCGATAAGATTACTTCTCGCTGAGTGATATTATGAACCCACTTGGGATTTCAGGGTATTAATTCGGGAGGGAACAGCTTGGGGTATCTATAAAGTAAGCTGCCAGTATCTCTGACCTGTAGAGGGTTAAAGGCTAATATTATGCCGCTAGGGAAATTCTTGCCTTCAGTTGTTTATGTAAAAAAAAAGTTAGAGGAAGAAATCCTTAATTGATTAGTAATTGGTTTGTAAATGGAGCTTGTTAGTCGCGGTTCAGCTCACATAGCCTGTGCTGGATTTACCTTCTTGGCTTACAGGTCATCTGGTGATACGACCTCTCCTCCCATGCTATCCTTCCACCTGGAACAGAGAAGGCATTCAGTGGGGTATTACTGACACTTGCCCAGGTTAACACTCCCATGAGGTAGATTTATTCCGTACGAGCTTCGCAATACCCCTGTAAGGACAAAAGACCCAATCAACGATGGCCACATTCTATGGAACGCCGTAAGAGTAGCCTCTAAACGTGTTTGTCTACTCAACTATCAGTTCTCAAGAGCAGGGTCCTCTTCTCCTTCGTATCACTATATCATCATCATTATCATTAATTTCATAAAAATTCATAAATTGTCACTGTGCCACCAAAAGTCCACAGAAGGCCCAGATTTAGCTGGGACGTTAAACTCAACAACACCTAATGCTATTGCATGGAATCGCACTACCAGCTCTGCTGGCCCAACCTCAAATGTCTTGGTCCTTCTTGCTACAAGGAGAACATTTTAGATGAAATATATATCATTGACGGGAGAAAAGGATCTAGTCTGCCCTCGATACATTCTCGTGGACACAAACGCCATCCTTCATAGTGGTCTCCATACAGTGGTGTAGAGCTATCGGAAATTAAGACCTTCTCCCTTTCTGATGAGTCTATTGAGGTGTTGGGTTTTAGTCTATGCTGGGTCAGCCATCTTTACTCTGTTCTTCAAGAAGAGCACCAAAGAACATTAGGCTTAGGTAATCCGCTTGATCACTGCTCCACGTACACTATTCAGGCAAAGGCAGCGATGTCCTTTGAAGGCAGGTTATCCCTAAAATTAACCGCGGGACCATGCTGAAAACAGGGACTGAAGCACAAGAAGCTCTCATTAATATTAATTATGGATGAGGAACACGCCGGGGAACTTTCTAAATGACCCTGAGACCCTTGAAATATTTACCCTTTAATGGCCCATCGTGAAGATTCTATGCTATCCAAATGGAAACCTTGACTTACTTGAGTCACCTGCATTCAAGCAGAGATATCTACCATGGCATACTGACATCAAAAGCCCCAATTGGCAGTCGTATATGTGATCACACCTGTTTAGGAGTCAGCTCCAGACTGTGTGACCCTGAGAATCTGCCCCGTCACCGTAAGATTGGGGCCAAACACCCTGAGATTCAGGGTAAAACCCTGAGAGTTCTCAGGGGAGTCTTTCCCGAAGAGCTGACAATCTACAATGACCTTACCACAAGCTACAATCATAACATATGTTCTATACTGCGATGAAGGTAGTTGTAGTCTTGCCGAATCTCAGCATTTTATAATGGATCAAAAACCATTAAAAAATTTGTGATTTAGAAATATAAAGGGTTAACCAAAAAAAAATCTTAAATTGCATTAACATATATATTTTTTTTAAAAAAATGACAGGATCTCAGTCTAAATACCCAATAATTCACCGGGAGGAAATTGGAATCCTTAAACACTTGGAAACAAATTTCCGACGGAGATCATTCTCGGAACTGCGCGGGGCGGGGGGGGGGATAAAAAAAAATTAAAAAAAAAAAAATTAAAATGATTTGCGGAGTCTCCGTTTTATTGAATGAGAAATGAAAGTTACAACTCTGGAAATCTTCGGCCGGTGGCAACAAAGCACGAGGAAAAATCTTATAGGGAAAAATCGTTTTTTGGGGGTAATGGCTGCAGATAAAGGGTGTGCGAGCGGGGGTACGTGGGGTGGGGGGGCCGGGATTTTTAAAGCAACATGACATAATTCAGACATCTAGATAACTCTTGCTTCCTTTCACCCCTGGGCCTGCTGCAAGAATTACTTGTATCATAATGGTTCAATTACGGTGAAACCCCGCAGAGAAAATTATGGATGTTTGTCTGTATTTTTCTTCCCTTGTCTGGACAACTGGAGATATTTTGTTTTCTGTTTTTTTTCTCTCTTTTCTCTTATTTTCGTAACGGGTAGAGGGGGAGGTACGAGCGTAGCTTAAAGATTTTATTTCTTATTATTATTCTTATTCAGCCGGTGAATATGTGACTGTTACATCGTATTGCGCCGGTTAATTGAATTTGTACCGGCTGTATGTAATATTTTGTTCGCATATCGCAGGTCATTCTGGCTAACAACTTTTTTTTTTTTCCTCCCCGATAGATAATCCTGCTGTGCTTTTGCAAAGCAATGTCCTAATATCCAGTGGAATCGTGACCGTTTTTTTTGTATCTTGCTATTGTGTTTAAAAGGGAACTGTTTCTCGTCTTTGAATCTTTTAATATAACTAAATTCAGTAATTAAAACTACCTACAACTTGTGATTTTTGTTTGTCGGACATTTAACTGTTTTTTGTTTTTTATATATATATATATATATATATTGTTTCAAAGTAAGGAGCGGGATTCCGATCCGGGGCAATTATCTAATTAATTAATTTTCCTAATTGTCGTTAATTTTTCTACCTTCTCCTTACAAAGGCTGCCTGAACCAATCAAAAGCAATCAGCAACTTAACGACAGGGAAGAGATAACGTGATGGGGAGGAATAATCAGGCGGATGGGTGCTCCTATCGTATACACATAAGACAGGTTTCCAATACATAGCATATTGGCCTGTAATTATCATTATTTCATCGTTAATCATCTCTTTTATTTCTCTTGTAATTAATTAATTAATAGATAACGCATTGGCTCCCAACTCAGCCCTCAAGGCAATTTAACGGGGGCCACGATTTAGTAATTCTATTCTAATAGGGGGTTCGAAAAACCCTGACGGTATGCCTTTAGGAACAACAAAAAAAAAAGAATATACTCAACGTTTCCTTTTCTCCAACATAAAACATATATGACACGTCTCCTCCGTGATCTATGATAAGGATGACTATAGAACACGCAGATACCTGCATTTCCACCTAGACACGCGGCGGCAGAACGTAATCACTCGCTCCATCTGGTTTTAAATAATGTTTGACTTCTCTAGATCGTAAGCTCTATTGATCGCGGCCCTCCTCGCCTCTTGTTTCTGTAACTCAACTTGTTATGTTATATACTTCTTGTAATGTCCTGTCTACCCATTGCACAGCGCTACGGAACATGGCGGCGCTATATAAAACAATAAATAATAATACGGTAATAATAGGACAGCTTTCTGCACGATCCGAGACTTTCTTGAGTTCCTTTACTGTGTTTGCCTCTTCCACTGGAAGCCTATTATATAGGTATCCAATATATATATAGATATAGATATATATATATATTATATATTATATATCTATAAATATATATATTATATATCTATAAATATATATTCATATATATATACTGTATATATATATATAAATGTATACAGTATATATAGATAGATATATATAGATAGATATAGATATATATATATATATTATCCTGGTCTGTGTGTTTGGCAGGATTTGATGACCTGTACATACCGCCTTTATCATTTCCCTAACGCCCAGCTGTACAAAGTATTCCGTAGCTTTCATGTGCTAAATTTCCTATTGCCCCACCTGTGAAAATACAGCTGTCCTCGTCATTTACGGCTTTTTTTTCTTTTTTTAGCCCCGACAGCTTCTTGCCTTGGGTAAAGGATGCTAATCTTCTGATAACATCAGATACTTTGTCTCATTACTCTACTCCAGGTAAGTCCTAGGAAAGGTAGTTTTCAGTGAAACCTCCTGATCTTTATCTCCTGATCCAAAAATAGGTTTCCCCTTAAAAAAAACAGTTACTGTCGGCAGTCTCCATTACGAGACCCCCAAGTGCGGTCAGGCTGAGCCAGACCCTTACGGAATATTCTCCCATATACTGCAAGCATATTCCTCGGTTTTGATACATTGGATACACGACCATAATCTAAAATTAGAGGATTTAGGGTCTTAGATGGAATGTAAGAAAGTTTTACTTTAGTGAGAGGGTAGTATATAAGTGGAACAGCCTCCCAGCAGAAGTGGTAGAGGCTGATACATATCTCAGCGCATGTTCGGTTTTAGAGCAGTAGAGCCGTAGTATCCACGTCGTGTCAGTTATGGTTGACTCGTCCGGGTCTTGAAGGTTTCCTTTAAATCCCGTTCCGAAATAAACTGTCTGTTGACATAAAAATAAAAAATAAAAGATTTTCAATTTCAAGATGAAATTTTCACAGCGGGGAACCTGTGTTATTTAAATGTTAAGAACTCGTAACAACGAGGAAAATGAAAGGAATTACACCGAATTGGACGGAGAAGGATAATTACCAGGATATGCCAGTTTGATGAATATCTGGCATTACTGTCCAAGAGGTTTCCTGAATCAGATTACTTAAAGTGGGGCGGAAAATGGCGGTATCGTTCAAAGCAACCTTGAGAAAATTATCAATTTTAAACAAAAATTAGGTTTTTATTGGAGACGGGTAATGTTCTGCAGGGCAACATGGCATTACTCTAGGTGTTATTGGGTTAAATCAGGACCCTCTGTGATCCCTCTACCTTGTGGACTTTTGGTGGCACAATGGACCTCTTCCACTGTATGACATCATTACTCTATTTCCCTGACCTATGTACTGTTATTAGAAATGATGCATGCAGAGTTATGACATCATAACCTGGCTCCCCAAGTCTTCACATCAAGAGAAAATGGAGCAGATAAAAAGCTGAAGGAAAGCATATCAAAGGCATCAGGGAAGGAAAGAGGGGCATCAAGGGAGGAAAGAGGGGCACCAAGGGAGGAAAGAGGGGCTTTTGGGCCCATAGAGGGACTGTGACTCTTAAAGAGGGACACTTGGTGGTGTGAAAGAATTGGTTATCGGCTAGTTTTCCTGCGCCGTTTTAAATATATTTGAAGTTATTTGGGAAATAGTCGTAAGAAACCCTACATGACACAAAGGTGTATGATATAGGACAAGGTAAATACTGAAAACAGGGGAAAAAAGAGGAACTGGCCGTGGTTACCATAGTTACAGACAGGAAGTGTGTTGATACATTTTCCATTACATCATTGCTCCATTATTTTGTGAAAAGTGACATCATATGGCATAAATACAGTGTAATATTGTGTAATATTATTGTATAACACTCCTTGCTATTGGCTATATGAATAAGAAGGTGACCATCACAATCTACTTCGACAAACATGGGCATCCACAGAACCTTAAGAGTGCAAGTATCTGGAGTTAACCTCAGCGGTGACCTCTGCTCACGTGAAGAGATCACGAACACCTGTGTTAAAGGGGGTAGTAAAGGGACAGTAAAAGAAACTACCACTGGAACGGGTAATTCTATACCCCTATGGAACACAATACAATGTATCCCTCAAAAGTAACAATGCAACTGGAATAGATGTATCCTCAGGGTACAAAAACCCGTCCTAGATAACACGGGCTGATGTAATACAGGAACCACCTCGTTATATGAGTCCAAAAAAGTTAAAACACCTTCTCCCCCCCGCAACTTCTTCTAATCCAGGCTCCGAGAAAGCAGGTAGAGACAGAACCAGAAGCAGAATGTTTAAATTCAACGCATGAATCCCTGCAATCACACAATCTCTTCCCTTTCTCCATACCCCATTCCCTCTAGATTGTCAGTTTAGGAGCCCAGTCCTCTTTCCCTGATCTATCGGTCCTTCTTTGTCCGTCGGTTCTAGTTTTGTCAAAACCTTCGAATGTAAGAAGCGCCGCGGGAATTGTTGGCGCCAAATAAATAAAAGGAATAATCTCTCATTAAACTATGCCCCTACTTAAGTATCTGTTCATGACCTGTTCTAATCTAGATCCATTTCTGATGATATCTGGAGGTGAAACTTTGCTCCCTTAGCCATATATATATATATACCTATCGTTCAAAACTTTGGGGTCACATTTCTGGCTGTAACATAATTACAAAAGTGATTCTAACCATCAATTAGCCATTGGAGCACAGGAGTGATGGGAGTGATAAAGGGCCATTGGAACACGGGAGTGATGGGAGTGATAAAGGGCCATTGGAACACGGGAGTGATGGGAGTGATAAAGGGCCATTGGAACACAGGAGTGATGGGAGTGAGAAAGGGCCATTGGAACACGGGAGTGATGGGAGTGATAAAGGGCCATTGGAACACAGGAGTGATGGGAGTGAGAAGGGGCCACTGTACACCTATGACGATATTCCATTAAAAATCAGCCGTTTCCAGCTACAATAGTCATTTACATTAACCCTGTCTGCGCTGGATTTCTGATCCATTTCATGTTATTTTAATGGATAAAATTTGCTTTTCTTTAAAAAAACAAGGACATTTCTAAGTGACCCCAAACTATTGAACTGTATGTGTGTATGTATGTATGTATGTGTGTGTGTGCATGTGTGTTTATATTTATATATATATACTGTATATAGATATATATATATAAAGGAAAGCATGGAAATGAAAGTCAGGGAAGGGGAGGTCAGGCCAGGCTTAATAATATTTCTTAGAAAAATGTTCAGCCAGGCATTAACTAGATGTGGAGAAATCGCTATTCTACATCTCTAAAGAAAACAGATAAAAAAAGAGAATTTGCTGGAAAAATTGGCCCAGTAGGTAGAACGGCTTTTTAAATGCTGTTGGGGGGGGGGATAAAAAGTAAAGTGAATTACTGTGTAGATGACAGCTGCCATTGGCGGAGGTTTCTATTCCATAATCAGGCAGAAATACGCTGCACTCGGTGGGCTGACAGCTCTGCGCATGAAAGGTGGAAAGCAGAAGAAAGAGAAGGGAGAGAGGAGTACTTTCTTGTCGCTTTGACAGATGGGAATGTCCAGCCCTAATACCTATAATCCTTTGATTTTTCTTTGGCACCTAATCATTTTAAACTGGAGTAAGTTTTTCTGGCATCAAACCTTCCCCGGCTGGTGATGAGGGGGCAGCGTATGTTATGGAACGTATTGGGGGAGGGGGGGTCTAAATTTTGAGGGACTTTGAGCAAAAAAAGAAAAAAAATAGAATGTCATTTTATGCAATACTAAGGAATCGATTTTTTGTTTGTTTTTAAAGTTGCCGTTATATGAAGGTCCGACGACCCATGACATTATGTCGTAATGCGGCCATTATTCAAAAAATAATAAGTTTAAAAAAATAATTACAAAAATCTAAAATCAATTCAAATTTTTATGCGTTTAATAGCTGTGTGGTCCCTTTAAAAAATCAAGACCCCCTGTGCACATGTGCATTAAAGGCTCCCATGTGTTTTAGTTAGAGAGCTTTCCTGGCGCTGATTGGCTGCTTCAAGGAGCCAATCAGTGGCAAGAATCGTTGGACGGTTATTTGGGGGAAGGCTATTTTTTTAAAGTGTTATAAACGTTGAGATTTGGATTGGTACTTTGAAGGAGATCTCCGTTTATCTGCCTTCAGGTTCTGTTGGTCAACTAGTAAGACCTCCTCTACTGAGTGTGAGTGAAGCAGTGAGTCTATCACTAACCGGCCTCCATATGTATCGATGCAGGCTTTCGTCGAAGTCGATCGCTTTTATTGGGCCGGCTTAGAATTTAGAACTGAGATTTAAATCCACATAAGTTTTACTTTCTGGACCTCGGAAGTCCCTCGGATGAAACGGATCTGCTCTCCAAAGAGAAAGCAGCTTGTAAATAGAAACGTACACGCTGCTTTCTCAGAATGATGAACCAAGAAGCTAAATCTACAGGGGGATTTACTCCTGAGTCGTGTTGTTTAAGCCTCGGCCATGGAACTCCGCACCATGTGTTTAATCGGGATCGTTAACGATATTTGGGTCAATGTTTATGTCCTACTCTAACCGGGACAATTTTTGTGTATATTCTTGTCCCCCAAGGAGGATTAAATTTCCCATTATCCTCAGTGTTACAATTTTCTTATCATTCATTATTAATGACATACATTCATTACGTTTGTCAATACAAATTATACCTCGTAATCAATACAGCCTCTCAGTTAATCCTTACCCCATTATATATATTTTTGGGATAGAATGCAGTCATTGGGACCCATTTATAGAATATTTAGTAATAATACTGTTTTATATTTCATATTCTGTTTCTTGCTCTGAGCCCAATCTACTAAACAAACACCCTATCTCCTCATTATACCACTTATAGGAAAAAATAGAATGGCTCAGTCGTATTCACCCAGTGGACTCTAATGTTTTCAGGCAGCTGCATATTAGCCATTTGAACGAGTTCTCACTCTGAGCCCAATCTACTAAACAAACACCCTATCTCCTCATTATACCGCCTATAGGAAAAAATAGAATAGCTCGGTCTTATTCACCCAGTGGACTCTAATGTTTTCAGGCAGCTGCATATTTGCCATTTGAATGAGTTCTCACTCTGAGCCCAATCTACTAAACAAATACTCTACCCCCTACAGGACACAATAGTATGGCTCAGTCTTAATCACCCAGTGGACTCTCTTACTAATGAAAGTCTATGG
This sequence comes from Spea bombifrons, assembly GCF_027358695.1. Classification (NCBI taxonomy): domain Eukaryota; kingdom Metazoa; phylum Chordata; class Amphibia; order Anura; family Pelobatidae; genus Spea; species Spea bombifrons. Next base: position 5,449,840 of record NC_071094.1, read on the forward strand.
AGGAGCGGACTTCATTATCATGGCCATAAAGAAGCATGTCAGTGTGGTGACTGGGCAGGGAAAGTCACAAAAAGTATCATTACATCTAGGACCAACTACTGTAACCTTTCCCTTAACCTGTTTCATTCTCAATGCTTTACCCCCTATTTACTGCCCCCAAGAGCTGACAATCGAATGCATTGTGTGTTTCCAGGTACATAAAATGCTGCGTATATTCCGACCCGTGTTTTTTGCGTGTGCATGGTGGCCAGTGCTCTCCCAGCACGCGTGTTTGTTTAGATGTGCGCGTGTTTGCGGAAGCGGAGCGCTTGCAGGTAGCTGCGCAATTAGCTAACAAGTGGCTGTTTTGTGTAGAATTCTTTCCTGATGTGTTTTAAGTGGGGTTTTTTTGAGTGGAAAATGCCTGTGTGACAGAGACAGACAAAAGGGGAATGCATTAGGTTTTATTGGTCTGCTTTGCACACATCTGACGTTAATCTATTAAGCAAGTTGTACTGAAAAAAAAATGCTTAAAAAGAAGAAAAAAGAGAAAAAAAAGGATATAAAAAGGCATTAAAACGATTGTAGCCAACTCAAGCAATTGGATAATGGGCTGAGAGAGAGACCGAGCCGGAATCAACAGATGGGACCCACTATTCCTTTTTGCGAGGGGCAGCTTTATATTATAAATATAAAATAATTGCCAAACGATCGTATTGTTACAGACATAAAGTGGAAGAGCTTTTTTTATTCCCGAAGCGCTCTCTTTTCTAGTGCATCGGTGAACGTCGCTCCGCGCTGAACCTCTCAAGGACGCCACTTTGTGATAAATAAAGAGGTATTTTTATTAAACGGTAAAGTCTACGCATGTCCGGCTCAGGTGTTGCCAGCCCCCCCCCCATCTATCGGATATTACTCCCTCTTTTATTAAGAAGAGAATAACAAATGGAGAGGGCAGCCCCTAACAGGTAAAAGGAGAGGATTCCGTGTAATAATCACAAAGAACGCCACACATCGTCCCTTCGTTGGTGCATTAACAGCGGCAGCATAGCAGCAGGGTTAAAGCTTATTTGGCTTTCATTTTGATAATTAGAGGGGGGGGCAAAAAGTGCTTAATGCCCCGACTGCCAAAATGAACTTGCGTTAGGGGTTAATCTACTAAACCGTGAGTTGCAGGTGAGCTCTGCCTTCGCTATGCCTTATAAAGGGCCAGTCTTGTTGATCTTGCAAAACAAAGGGACCCAAAAGGCCCTGCCTAATGTATAGTCAAACCTTGATCTATACATATGACTTTTTTTTTTATTAAAAAGGACATGCATTGGAAGTTTTTATAGTTTTTATAGTTTATTTTGACTCAATAGTCCCACGTTGTTTAAAAAATATAAAATAATATATATATATAGGTATCTATCCTTAAATATCAAGGATTACTTCTAAATATGCTCATTTGACCCAATTTCTCCTGCTACATGTATAATTCTATTAAGGATGAGTTTGCAAGCTCGAGCGATTAGCAAAAAGGGAAGGGGGCAGAATGGGGCTTATTAATTGTCCTTTGTTTATGTGGTTATTTACAAACAAACAATTGTTTTGCGATACATTAGAATCCGCAAAAAAAAAAAAAAGCAACAAATCAAGCGAAAGGGACGTTAAACCTAATAGCCGATGAGGTTGCTCTTTAGACCCCCATGCAGCCCCTCGTTTCGCCTTATGGATGTATCGATCTGTCCGCCTGCAGCCTGGGACTCTCGCAGGTCAGAGGTTTAGGAGCACATCTGTCCGGTGGCATCTTAAGGCCGGGCATCTACCCTGTCCGGAGCCTTAAAGGGGGAGACCTGAGTGTAGTCTGATACGGCTCTAGGGGACCGAGGCCGTAGGGCAGAGTGCCTGGGAAGAAGACGGTAAAAACAGATCAATAGCGGGATAGAAAAGCATGGCGTGACCCCGGCGACCCCGCCGACCCCCAACATGCTTAACGTGTGACAGTAAATCTCTGTTATGACTATCTGGGGTAGAAAGAGATAGCAACACAGATCTGGGATACGTGTTTATGAAAGTATGTTAAATGACTCACAGTAATTAAACTGTCTGGATGCGGTTAAGGAATGTCAGCTCTTCAGCCTAGGGATTTCCAAAAGTTGTTTTTTTCTTCTTATGATAGGCTTATTTATTTCTGTTTGTGTTACGAATACAATAATGTACGTTTATGTATATTTACGTGCCGTATTGCCAACGACACACAACTAATCAATTTTTTTAGGGATGGGCCAGCCGCGTGTTATAGATGGCTGTCGTTTGTTAAATAGGATCAAGGCTTATGTGTAGTTTTGGTTACTACTTGGAGGTAGTTAATTCGGGGTAGTTATTGGTTCTCGATCCAAGTCTCTAATTTAAATTTAAAAAAATAAAACAATAAAAAAAGAAAATACTCAGAAAACGTAATATGTACATTTTATTATAATGGAGACACATTAGACATCTTCGTATACAAATAAAGAATCAAATAAAGTCCAAGATGGAAGCATTTTAATAAAACAAAGAGCGTCAGAACTAGAGGACAATGTGGAAGAATGAGAATATTTGACTTTGCAGAAAGGGTAGTAGATTCCTGGAATAGACTTCCAGCAGACGCACCACAGGAAAGACATTTTGGGGATTTCAATAAAGCTATTCGAAAGACCTGATGGATTTTTGTTTTGCTTGAAACAATTCATTATGAAATTAAAAACAATAAATAAAGTAATGAATTTAGTGAAAAAGTAATTCTAGAAGGGCAGAGCAAGCAATCTAATTGGTTCTTTTCTGCAGTCACTATCTATGTATCCATGCAAACGATGGAGTGTAAGCTCTTCTCTCTGCCTCCTCTGCTCTCCGACATTGGGAGCTGTCTTTATTGGAACATGGCAAGGATAAGTAAGATCATTCGTTTGTATGCGTGCATGACACATGCATGGTCACACGCATGTGCACGCTGACATGTTTTGCGGTTCCAACATGTAACATTGTCTCTTGTTGCGTTAATTTCAAGGTTATCACTTCCACCAGCAACCAACTTCATCCCTTAAAGACTCCACCGCTCTCCGAGAATGATGACTTTCTTAACCATCGTCGCCGGTGTTACTTTGTAACACAGAAGTCCCGAAAATCTTACCTGTCTTCCATATCTGGAAAACAAGCCACCTTTCCCTTTCCACTTGCCCCTGGGGTCAGGAGGGCAGGTGAGAGGGGCTGGGAAATCTCAGAGTCAGATTAGACCCGAGCGCTGAGTGGCCAGATGGACGCTAGTCTTTCTATGAGGTCCTTGTCATCTCTGTACACTGTAGTGTTGACTGCTGTCCCCTGAGGGGGTCGCTTTGTAATATGTGTGTATGTGTGTATTTACTCTGCTAAATCTCTGATCCCACTTAAAAGAGGGCAACCCCCTCCCAGGATGGCTTGTTCCACAGGCACGCGAATAAAGTCCCCTTTCAAGGAGATGGGTAGCAGAGCCTGAGAAGAGCGCTGTAGGCCACATCTTTGGAATTCAAGCCCATCACGTACAAAGCCACCTTGTTAAACTCATTCAAAGAACAACGCGTGACAGCATCTGTCGCTCCGCATGCTCACGGCCCTATTCCCAGAAATATCTTCTCAAATGCAAAAGTATCTTCTAGAACACTAGTTTTCTTGAGCTTTGTTCCAAAAGCAACCTTTTTCTTAGGTTTATGGGCCAGCGATAACTCTATGATCATTTTAATTAGGGAACGACCAAGAAGATGGACCTTGACCACCATGTTCTACAGCCCTGGCCTAGACAGTTGAGGCACCAAGAACCAGATACATTAGAAGACCAACTGCAGACCACATCTGGTCATTATCTTTATTACCCATCGTGAAAAAGACCCCGATATTCACACACACCAGGACCCTGTACTGACGGGTCCACTGACGTCCATATCTTCAGCTTTAATGTTCTTTCACCGTAGATTTTAATGAGTATCTGCCCCTTTAAGAAGAAACATCGCTTCACTCCAATGAGCTCAGAAATCTCTGACTCCCGTTCCATAATATTGATCCGTCCACAAAATATTGTCTCAATCAATCGGTGGGATTTCTAATTCATCAAACTTTGATATAGATCTAATGATTGCTGCTTTATTGTAATTGATACAGAATTTTTTTTAAATATATGGGGGGGGTAGCCTAATGCTAAATTGTGCTTAAAAGACCCAAAGACACGCGGAAAAACCCCTTGCGGAATCCCTGGTATGATAGTTCTATTAATTATCTATGTTAATTAACGTTACTGCACGTAAAACCAATCCCCTGATCCAAGCTAGCCTTTGGGCCGCGAAGTACTGGTGCCCTGGAGGATGCATTTTTCATAACGGCTATTAATTAAAGGGACAGTAACCGCTTTATATAATTCCAATGCTGCATTTCGTGCGCTTACAAGGAGAGGGTCTGTAAGGTGGGATACGGGCTCTTTATTCTTTATTTGGCACCCAAGACATTTCATAAATGAACGCCACGGAGAAGAAAGGAGACGGCTTGAGGGTTCTCTAGGAGCCAAAGGGTTAAGTTATAAAGCAGCCATTGAAAAGGTGTTATATGGTTGACTGATTCCACTTTCATAGCAGTTGATTCTGAGTCTGTTGAGCATCGTGTCCTCTGCCCTCCCCACTCTCCTCTTCTGTAAGGACAGTCGAGCCTCCCGTACCGCAGGACACCCGCGGTGCGAGAGCTGCTCAGGAATATTAGCCTCTTCCACTAGAAAGGAGCCATTACCGCCGTGCAATAGACTATCACTTCCGCTAGGAGAGGCCCGCAGATGAGATATTGATCGATGTGACCCCAGCATGCCTGGCAAGCCTACAGATCATCCCGAGATCCTGTCTCGCCGAGGAGTAGCTATCAGGACAGGTATCTCTCCGGCTTTTTGTCTCACTACAAAACCCACGACTCACAGCCAGGCAGGGATCTTGTTGGATGCTGGTTGAGAGTCTTGGGAGTGGTAGAGAAGCAGAAGCGGAGGAACTCTCGGCAAGACCCATTGTGTGTGACTCAAAACCACCGCAGGTCTCCTGGTCATATACCGGGTCACCTCCACCGATAGAAATATATGTCCCTGTAGAATTTGTCGGCCCATCGAGTCTCCCCGTTCTTCTGAATTTACCTTGTTTGTAATTAATCTCGTCCTCCAAATATTTAAAGATCTGAGGTTGGATATTTTTATACTTTCTAAAAGGGTAACGGTCACATTCAATCCAGAATATCTGAATCCGTGCCCCCACATCACGTTTTCATCAACAGCATCTGGTAAATCCAACGCATTAAAGTGGGATTCTAACGCAATCTTCCCTTGGGGGGGATCATGGGAAATGGCGGAAAATTTGCATTAAAAATGCGTTGGGTATGCTTTGGCGCACGATAAATCAGAGGCTATGTTTCTACGTATTTTTACTATTTTCTATGTATCAATTAGGACAATACGTTTAGATGTTACATTTGACATCATAACACTTGCTTGGCAACAAAAGAAGAAGAAAAAAAGACGTTGAGAGGTTATAATATTTTATTTGCTCTACATTGTGTAGGTTCCAGGTCTGTAAAGAAACAGAATATATATATATATATATCTATATATATATCTATACATACATACATACATACATACATATCTATACATACATACATACATATATATCTATACATACATACATACATATATATCTATACATACATACATACATACATATATATCTATACATACATACATACATATATATATCTATACATACATACATACATATATATACATACATACATACATATCTATACATACATACATATATATATATACATACATACATATATATCTATACATACATACATACATATATATCTATACATACATACATACATATATATCTATACATACATACATACATACATATATATACATACATACATACATATATATCTATACATACATACATACATATATATCTATACATACATACATACATATATATCTATACATACATACATACATATATATCTATACATACATACATACATACATATATATACATACATACATACATATATATCTATACATACATATATATATATATATATATATATATATATATCTATACATACATACATACATATATATATATAAATTCTCCTACATGGGATTCCTAAAGGGAACGTATGGATAAATTGCTTTAATTGTTTGATTTTTGGGGGGTCTCCGAAATGTGTTGGATGCTAGTAACAGTAACTTTTCTTTATAATTTTTTTTTTATTCTGGATATGCCGCAGTTAACCTTTTTTTTTTATCGCCTGGCCCAAAAAGGTATGATCCGCGCGTTCCACACCTAAAAAGAGCTAAGAAATAATCAAAGCCCTTAAATATCCCCGTGAAAGGGAAGTTCATTGCATGACGCGCTCTTCCGCGTGTGCGTGGCTTGACACGAGCGTCGGGAATAGCCGTTCTCTGAAAAGGAGAGGCGGCCGGGGGGTCAGAATTTCTGTGAAAACACGTTGCTAACCTGCGATTTGCCGCAACAAAAAGATCTCTAACAATCACGCAACTTCAATCAAAGCAATCGGGTGAGACTAGGAGGAGAAAAAAAAAAATTAAATTGAAATATAACAGAATGTGTCTTCTTATCGCCTGGCTGCTTTGTTTTCTAAACGCTTTCATTGTGTCGGAGACGTGACCTTCTTCTGTAAGCGGTGATATTCTTTTAACCTGAAAAACCCGGAGGTGGCAAAGAAAAAGGGAAAAGAAACAAAAAAAAAAGGCAAATTAACAGATGTCCGACTCAATTGATGTTAGAAGGTCAATGTTGTTTTTTTTAATGAGTGTTGCTCTAAAAGAGATCTATGAAATATAAGGTGTATAGGGGGTGGGGGGGTTGTTATTTCATATACATATTCGCCTTGGAAGGTGATTGTAAATCGCAGATCGTTCTGAAGCTTTTGAATAAACCAATTAACGGAAAATGAGTCTTTTATGTTGATGCAGAAGATGCTTGGAAGATGATGTCAGAAAAGGCTTTTATAGAGATGGTATATATATATATATATATACACACATAGTATGTATATATATATATATATATACTGTAGATATCAGAGCTTTTACTGGTTTAACCATTTGAGATATGTTTCCAACAAACTCGTTTTGGGTTTAAAACACCCATTTGGCTCCTATACCGGCCCCAGTCGCTTAAATAGAAATAAAGATAAACTTTTCATTAAATCTGGTAGAGAGTAGGGTAATGTCAGAGGAGGGCTAGTAAGGAGGGCAATTAGTAATTCTCCCCCCCCCCCCCCGAGATGTCTGGTTTGGAGATTTTGAGCGCAAAAGTCTTTTTTTTGGGCAACTAATACAGAAAAAATAAAAAATTATAAAAATAAAAAATATTTTCATCTTTAGGGGGGTCAGAGATTTGGAGGTAATGAGAGGGGGTAATACTTTACTAATGATGTGATAGATACCGGGAATAATGTAGAGCCAAAGGGTTAAGTGAGGGAATGTAAGTATGTATAGTAAGATATAAGGCCATAAAGGACACAGGGATATAGACAGACTATATCTGTATAAAAAACACATTATACATAAAGCATTCCTCGTTACCTGACAGCATTAATCTTGATGAATCCAGAAGCATCGGAGGGCTCGTAATCTCCCTGCACATCCATACTGAACGGAAGAGAGAAGGGAACATTCGGTGAGTGAAGAATGGAAGGACACAAAAGTTACTAGACAAAATCTTTAGCCTTGTGATAAACATAAGAATGTCTCGGTCTTAATCACCCATAGGGACTCCCTGGCCCATATAAGACTATAGAGGAAATGACTTCATTAGCATTGCCATAAAGCATCAGCTCAGTGCGGTGTTTGAGTAGGGAATGTAACTCAAATGTCACATGACTGGCAACAATGGCGGCCTCCAGGTCTGCAGATCAAGGTCCAATATGGAGGTTTGGAGTCCAATATGGAGGTTTGGAGTCCATGAATCTACACATAATCCACAACCATTCCTTTTCCATCTATCATTCTATTTTTTATTTTTTTTTATTTTTAGAGAAATAATCTTCTCGCCAGCCCCGTTCCTTTTTTTTTTTTTTCTCGCCCCCGTATCCCCACCCCGGCGCGCCGTCAGTCCCCGTTCCCACCCAGCGCGCCGTTAATATCGAACTAACTATTAGCGAGAGACTGGAAACATGGGAATTGCAGAAACCAAACTGCTGCATAACCCCCCCCCCCGAGAGCTTCTCCAACCCCTCCTCAATATAAATTACCACCATCCTTAAATTGTAGAAGAAAAAAAAAGAAAAAAAAAAGACTTTAGAATGATTTTACCTCCCTTGACGGGAAACTAAAGTATGAAGGAAAAAAAAAAAGAGCGAGAGAGAGAGAGCAAGAAGAAGCAAAACCGGTGGCTTTTATTTTTGTTCATTGAAGTGATTGTGACCTGCTCTATAATTACGTTACTTTATACCCACTGCGCCGAGGCATTTCCACCCCGTGTTAGTTCTAGCAAGTAGCTTTCTCCCCCTGTTTCCCGTTATTCTGTCATTCAAAAGCTTTCAAACCAGCAATGCAGAAATGAAAAAAAAAAAAGGGAAAAAAAAAGAGAAAATGGTTGGAAACGCGGTGAGTATAAAAGATAGCATTCTCCTGCTCACCCTCACTTTAAGGGGTTTTTTTTTCTCCTCTTTTCACTTTATTCATTGAGTCTCTTTAAAGAGGGTGACATAATGAGGAGGGGGGGTAGGGTTTCAGGAGCTTTGGGGAAAAAAAAGATGGAAGGATAAGGAAAAAAGGAAAGGTGGAAGGTGCCCGAGGAGATCATTTCAGATTTGCTACCCTATCACCCCGTAAGGATCTAAGAAGAATATATATATATATACACCCCCAAGGCGCTATTATATTTTGGAAATCAAATCCAGGTTTTGATGTTTCGACTATAGAATTTTGGGAGGAATACTAAAATGAACAGAAATCTAGCAAATTTTATAGGAAAAAATAAAACCGGCGTCAAAGTCCAATCCTTTCCCGTAATTCTATTTAAGGAACAATGCTATTCCTAAAGTATGGTCGGCCCGAGGCACTCATAGTGGCAACGGTCAGGCTACGGGAGACATGTTAACGTTATGGGGTCCTCTGCACCAAGAACTCTTAGACCAGCGTCCGTTTCTCTTGGTGGAGAGACATCCCGTGCTTTACACCTGGTAACGACTTCTGTTTTCTGGATAAAGCAGAAAACGTTGCTTTGGTTTCTTTCATTTGCTACCTCTTATCTGGATTGGGGCTTATCCACTAAACAGTGATTTTTAGATAAGTTATGATAAGATGATGCATTTCAATTGTGGAATTATTTACGATTTACGAAAGAGGTGATCCTTCATACTACACGCAGTTACAGAAAATGAAACATCTTATAGTAACTCACTGTTTAGCGAATAGACCCCTTTGATACACTGTATGTAGCCGGCATATGACCGGCACACATCACAGAGTAAGTTCTGGATCACCGCTTTAGATTCACATATCTTGTCAAGGTTTTCCACTGCCTAACATTGCTTAAATTTTGCATAAATGTCTAAAATTGGAAACATTTACACTTGTGTTCTAAACTTTAATGTCCAATGAAATCGTACATCGAATATCTGATCTAGTGATGCCCCAAACATTGGATTGAACGTTCCTTACAAGCTTCTAGAAGTAGCTAGCGGCCCCGTGACCCAACGTGGCCATCTCCACTCGTTCACATGAAGACAAAGTTTATCCACCTATGTCCGGTTATATGAATGTGGTGTCCAAGTAGAGTCATCTCTGAACACAAACATTATTGTGGCTTGAGGGCTTGCTCACTTTGTTGCACATGTTCTTTACCCTTTATATATAAAGGATTAAACCACACGATACACCGAACATGAGTGATGGAACCTTCATGACGGGTACGTTCTTACCTAACAAGTTCTTGGTTGTAGAGGGACTGTGGAGACTCTCTGCCCAGAACATAGACCTGTCCCTTTAGCACGGATACCTGCACCTTGCCTTCTACCAGCTCCTGGGACTTTGAGATACAGTCGCGCACAAAGTCACATTCGGGGCTGAACCAGAAACCTGCGCGGAGAAGAAAAACGAATAATCATCAACAACATGCATGACGTGAACGAACCCAACATCCCTGTCTGCATTTCTGGAAGGATTATCCATTTATTCCTAAAGTTTTTTTTTGGGGGGGGGGTTCATTCTCTTTGGTCAGACTCTAAAAGAAACATAATGAAGAATTGTAAAATCTACAATTCTGAGGTCATTCCATGATCTAGTGATACATTTATCTGTAGCAAGAGTAGGGACGTACAATTAAAAAGGTATCCGTTGATCTATAAAAAGCCCCCTGATTGTAATCATGACCAACTGGCCTGTTATTGTCTCAGCTGCTCGAGACTCAGAAATGTCTCATTGTTTCTGGAGATGTGTGAACCGCGTATAATGATCCCGCTTTTATTTATTTTTTTAGATCCTTTCTGTGCCAAGAGATCCGTTCCCTTCCCGCTAACTCCTGATAAAAGACGCCAGTCTGTGGGCTGACCTCGCGGCGTTATCAGGGTCAGGAATCAGGCCCCATATGTGCCGTTCTGTGCAGAGGACTCTTGCCAGGTGAGCTCACCTTCCAATGCATTCTCTTAAGGTAACATAAGTCGTCGCGGAGAAGAAAGGCTTCCGCCTTCCTTCCCCGGGCACTCGGGGGAAACGAATACTAAGTCGCATCTGTCCATGAGCCTTTTTTTCCCTAGGGCTGTACTGTCTATCAAAAGGCAGGCTGAACTTTCCCGACTCTCACGCGGGGTATTTAAAGAAGAGCCTACGGGATAGGGTGCAAAACAATTGGGGTCTGGGGGGGGCTAAACCCAACTGTGTTAAGGAATAACCCCATCATTATAAGGGCCGCAGTGGCTTTAAGTTAATAAGGCTAAAATCCCCCACAAATCTAAACATGGCTGCCGACGTTAACCGAATTTCAGAAGTGTTGGGGCGAGGTCTACAATTTTTGTAGATCGGGGCCGGAGATAAAGAATATTTCCATGCTTAAGACCATTTTTTTAATTTTTGGGGGGTATCTCCGTCCCTAAAAGTAGATAATTTTCATATTTTAACCGTGTGGTTACTACACAGTAAGAGCAAGGGATTCTGGGGGGGAAAAGGACACGTGACATCATAGACTTTTAACTTTTTTGTTGTTGTTTTTCCACGTGGTTTGGCCCTTGAAAGTTGACGTACCGTTATACACCTGTTCTGAAAACCTCTGCGAAAGCTGCTGCTTTATTTTCCGCACCTCTCGGTCCATGGTGAACGTCTCGATGTCTAAGTGAGCTTGATACAGTATGGTTCCAGCCGGCGTCTCGTAGATACCTAGCCATGTTTTTTTTTTTTTTTCGGAGGCAAAAGGGGGGGAGGAAAAAGAGAGAGGAAGAAAAAAAAAAGGAGAATAGGATACATGAGGCTCAAATTGCTGGCAAATGACACCATTAATGAGGCTTGTGACAGCAGAACTGTGGTCGGACTTCATTCAGACTCAGCTTGCCGCAGAGTGTATGTGTCATTACCACCCTGCTGGGGGCAAAGACAGACCACTTCGCACCTTGCGGAGAAAATGTCTGGATTTCTCTTTTTTGAAGAGGCTGAAATGACAGGTTTCAGGAACTGATCGCTGCACCGTCGCTAGCCTACCGGACTCCCGCAGAAAGGCTGTAATTAAAGCCAGAGCGAAGGAGAGGAGGCATAGTCGAGAAGGGCCTTTAAATACCAGTTCTCTCTCCTGCCCCCCTCCTTATCTCCCCTCCCTTTGCTTCTCCCCCCCCTACTACACTCTCACTTTCGCCCCGAGCCTAAGCGGCAAGAAAATAATAATATTTAAAACGAGAAAAGATTGGAGTGCCGGTGGATCTCTGCGTGACTGAGAGCGGCGAAGAAAGGCAGAGCTAAAAGTGTCGTCTCTTCCGAGAATATCTTCTCATTTAGCTAAATGTCGCCGCTCTTGGAAAGGATCCTTAACGGCGGCCAATGTCATCATCAGCTGCCAAAATAACGTCGATTATATTGGCTAAAAACCCAACTTGGAAGGCCCTCAGTACGCAAATTAAATAGAAAATGCCCAAAAATGATAAAGATTTCGTGAAGTTTTTTTTTTTTTTTAGAAAAAAATGATTTTATGGGAATATGAAGAAGAAAACTCGACGATGACATAACGTAGATTTATCATTCAAATTTCACAAAAAAAAAATAAATTCTCTTGCCCCCTGAGAACTCAAAATCGCAATACGGATGATGGGGATTTTAGTTCAATAATAAAAGGAGTGACCTAGCTATTCAACCCATGATTCTTATTTTTTTTTTCTGATAATTTCCAATTTATCACCAAAAAAAAAATACTTAAAAAAAAAATAAAAAAATCAGCGCCAAGTTATTCGGTGATGCCGACGTACTGCTGAATAATGATATGGTTCTTGTTTCATTCTGTATGGTATAGAGCGTTGGTTTTAGACGATGGATCCGTAGACCCCCCTTGTTGACGTGGTAGGACAGAGATAACAATTGCCCCCCCCGTTCATAGGGCCGTTTACCCCTGTGTGTTAAGGGCTACGGTACAGCAACCAAATGTCAACTAACGCGTCATTTAAGGGGGTCGCCTGGGGAGATTTCTATTTCCCGTTGACCTGCGTAACATCTACAAAGCTTATGAAGGCCTACGGTGGTGACCGGAGAGCATGCGTTAAGCCAACTTCAAAACCGGCCTGCGGGGTGATGGTTTAAGATCATGAAATCTTCAGCACCTTGGATATTATTCTCTCTACGAGGCTCCGGGAAGCCACCACTGAAAGAACCCGGCACGGAATAAAGCGCAGGGGTCTACGGGCTTTCTCAACAACTGGAGCCACTGGCCATCAACTGGAAGCCAACGGTATTCCAGCGAACATGCGCGTTTATACTCCCTCGCCGTATGGGTCTCTAGTACTTCCGCTGGGAGGCTGTTCCACTTATCTACCACCCTGTCAGTAAAGTAAAAAAAGTAACTAGAAAATACAGATGTTGTATAAAAGGAACGTGTTTGACCCTCACATGCATTCTGATATTAGGTCAATTAGGTGTTATTTTTGTTTTAAATGTTGCTAAAATATGTTTTATTCTATAAAGAATTTTTTTCTGTTTCAGTTTATTTTCTTCAGATATTTATATATAATATTATATTTCTTTTTTAAGCGGCCAGCCCTTCTTATTAAGCTTTTCCTCAATTATAAAGCAGATTTGCTCTGTTTCCATTCAAAAGTGGACCTACATTCAGAAGATGTGGAAAAAGGTCCCAAAAAATGTTACAGATCCCCACATTTTGGGTCTCTTAAAACCACCGACGATCCATTTCTTTCGTCAGACAAAAATGTGTCCATGATTGAAAAAAATCATGAATGGATACATAAGAAACCCTTTTTTGTTTGTATTCCACTTTTTAAAATTTGTATTATTTATTATTAATAATAAAAAATATTAAATTCGATAACATTTTGGTTTGGGTTCGCAGTGGGCTGGAGGAAGGGGATCTTTCTTATATTTTTTTATATTTTCTCTGCTGTGACAGCTGTCTGCGGCTAAAAGGCAGCCGGCTGCCAGCCTTGACAGAAATGGAGACAGGGTGAAGAGAAAGGGGACAGCCGCCCTCCCACACCGCCGCCATGAAAGGGTGCCGTCAAAATGACACACGCATAGGGGTACCACCTAGACTGCCCGTGTCTATACAATAAGCAGCTGCCGAGCGGACGCAGAGACATATATCACAATCGGAAGTGAATTTCAGCATAAAAACATGGAATTTGGCCCATCTAATCTGCCCATTTTTATACCTGCTCTAAGACCTTAAACCTTTATCCAGTCCCTGGTCTTGTGTTATATTCGGGATAGACATACCCATCCCATGCATATTTAAATTCCCCACTGGATTACCCTCAACCACATCTGCTGGAAGGCCGTTCCATATACCCACCACGCTCTCTGCTTCATGTCTCGGAGCCTCTAGTTTTTGTTACCCTGTGACTTTTTTATTGTAATATTTCTCTTCATGGAACTATACAAAAAAAACACTTTATAAATATATAATTTTTTAAAGAAAAGATCGGACCCTAAACAACCAAGTCCAACGAAGCGAGGACAGCCGGGGGAGGATGGTAAAGAGAGGTTATTTAAATCCCTTTATCAAGCCAGGGCTATAAATACCCCAGAGAGGCACACGGGGCACTTCTTCGGATACCTTTATTTAGATATCTGTCATAGAAATAAGGTTTTCCTACTTCTGCAGAGTCCCAAATGAGAAAACATACAAAAAAGTAGCCTCCATGGGTCAGGGACGGCTCTTTAGATTCCTCCTGTGTACCCCGTAACTTCGCAGAAGGGGGGGACTTCTGTTTTAGAGGTATAGCAGGGGCACTTGGGTAGGTATGTTATTGTGACTCTACTTTTCTTTACTTTGACGTCCACCGGTGCTATATAAATATACATTTCCAAAATGGCGGAGTGTCTTCCCTTACGAAAAATTACTGCAGTTTTTTCTGAAGTATCTCTATCCGGTGGCAACAAAATAGCAAAGAGGTTTGAAGAGATTGCAGGCTTTTACGGCAAGGTCTTTTTATCGTATTGGGGTAAAAAGCGACCTAGAGGTATTTGTGACCATGTCTGACATTCCCAATATATAGCGTATATATATTTCCCTTCCATCTACTACCAGTATGGCGACACTACTGATCTGGGTGATGCCGTACTGGGGTTCCTGGGGTACAACATAGTGAGTTAACCCTTAACCCTTTTATGAGACGTACCATAGTTTTTCGCAATTAAAAATACAACCAATATATATATATATATATATATATATATATATATATATATACCCACAAACTTAACCCTTGCCAAAGGCTATAGACCCTTCTGGAGAGGAAAGGATTAATGTTGAACTTTAAGGAGTCAAAAAAAAGTTAAATTAACCCTTTCTCTTTTATTTTTGTAGCCTAACATATGTTACTTCCAAACGTTCTACGACATTCTAACTTCAGTCTTTTATTCCGAGGGTTAAAAATACAGGAAACCCTCCCCACCAACGCCACCGTAAATCTTTGTTCTTTAGGCGGAATTAAAAGCCCAAACACCGCGGCTGCCTTCTTCTCTCCCACAGATTTAATTTACTTCATTTAATTAGGCCTCCTTCAGAGCAAAAACCATAATTTGATAATGAGGGTGTGAAAAGACACAATATGCCTCAAATCCATTGCAATTTCATCTGCCCCGCGTTCTCCGAATGCGGCGCGGAATATGCCGCTCTATTGTTTCACGCTCAGTTACAAAATACCCGCGTCTGCCGCGACACAGTCGCGTCCAGGTGCCCGAAAATTGCTGCTCGCAACTTCTTTTTAACTGCTTTTTTTGCCCCCCCCGAGCAGCAAGCAAGATATTTAAAGGGTTAATATCCAAGAACCCCACAGCTCAGCAATTATAGAGCAAGTTTTATGTTTTAAGAATGGAAATTCTATACGGTTACCATTTATAATGTTTTAGAATAAAATACGTAATAATAATGGTAACTGGAAGCAGCCATCTTAATTTTTGCTGCTCGGTGTAACTGAGGCACATTAAAAGAGGTTTATATAATTTGATATAATTTATATCATATATATATATTTATACATATGATATCACTCTTTGATATATGGATGGAATGATCTCTGAGCTTGCAGAATACTTAAGCTACCTCTTAAGAGTTCTGCTAGAAATCCAAAATGGCTGCCCCCTGAGGCCTCAGTTTAACCATATTTATCTGTCCATGTTGTAGACGTAGGAATGATACCATTAGGTTTTCACTGGTGCACATGCCGAGGAACTCTTAAAGTTTACCCCGTGGAAGGACATCAAATAGCAATAGTCACGGGGCATTAAAGAGGATCTGTCACTTTTCACCAAATGCTACATTTTAGGGTCCGATGAACTAAATTCCATGCAAGTATGTCTCCAGAATAAAATAAATAGTATATAGTATATTAAAATCACACTGTATGTGTATACGACGGGGAAAGGTAGCTTAACTTCCTGTTCTGAGGGTCTGTATAATTATTCCTCCCCTTTAAATTATCTTTCACCTATGTGTTAAGTTGCTGATTGATGTTGATTGGTCCGGGCAGGCTTTGTAAGGGACTATTTGGTCACATGTTCTCCGTATTAAGTAATAACGCAGCCCGGCAGATCTGCTCTTTCACCCCTAGTTTCTGGATGGACAAATCCACAACTTACCCCAAACCACCCTCAAATTTAAAAGAAAAAGCCTAAGAGATAAAAATTGCTTTTTTGACACTAGCTCCCATAATATATGTTTAGTGAGGGACCACAATGGTTCGTTATATAGACTTTTAGACACGCATACAAAATGGCTGCTCCACCGGGCAAAATGGCTGCCTCCTGCATCTTGTTTCTCCATAACTTTTCATGTCACATTAACAAAAGGAATGACGGGGGGGAAATGTGGCAATTAACTCTCCCTTCTTTTTTTGTGTATAATTTTCCCTTTATGTGAGGAACATTTTCTCTTCCTCTGACAATTTACTAACAATACTATTTCCAAACGGCGCTCAGCCAGGCATTGTGAAAAGAGATACCGCCGTTTTATTTCACGGCATATTTATGATTAGACTAATAAACATCAAAGGATTGTTTTTTCACACAAAAGACAGGGGGGTGAGACAGAATACATCTTTTTAAAGCGTGATAGGAAAATTACGTATTTAGGTAACATGTTCCGTTCTGAATGAAAATTCGGCTTGCAATTATAAAAGCTGAAGAACCACAGGTGAAACTGGACCTCGCGCCCTAAGTGCCCCGGTCCTGTTGACCACAACTAAACCTCAGAACAATTAAACTTAAAATATAAAATAATGTGTAAAATGTGTCCAAATTTTCCCTCAAAATTTTAATTAAGGTGAAATGTAAGGTCGGCGCTAGATTGACATGTAGAAGGGATTTGGTGTGGTTGTGATGTGGGCTTGGCTAAATAGATAGCCCTACCCACATCAATCAACACACACCCCATGGCCCACCCATCAAATCGACGCCATGTTTATTATGGCCCATTATAATAGCTCATCTGGGCCACGAGCCGTTGTGGGATCTATACATGCCCACATTTAAAGATATTCTATAATATTACTGATTGTGAAACTGGTTTGGCTTTTCAAAAGGTTAGAGAAACCAAGCGAAGTGATAAAGTAACCAAACGATGTGATTAGGTACCCAAATGATGTAATAAAGTAACCTGACCTAGTGAAGAGAAACCCAAATGACTCCGGGAGATGCAGGAGATTTACTTACCGCGTGATTTCATTCCAATGTATCTGTTCTCCACGATATCAATCCGACCGACGCCATGTTTCCCACTGTAAAGACAGAGATGATTAGCAGAGATCCCGATCTACAATGGTAATAATTAATTAATAACGATTGCAATGAACATAACGGTGACAAGTACCAGAATAACCCAGTCCAGTTACCCATCAATGCCCACAGAGCCAACAAAGCAGATGGGCTTAGTCATTGCCCCATCCACTTCTACCCATTTTGCCATCGCCCATTTGAACTTAAACCATTCTGGGCCAGCCTTTGGACAGTCAAAAGTTAGCTCAGGATGATGGGAGTTATTGCTCAGCTACAGCTATATCACCACCTGTTGGCTTTGTCTTTACTCTAGACTGTAAGCTCTTGGGAGCAGGACAGTCTTCTCCTTGCCTTCCATGATGTCTAATCTTACAATGCCACCAAAGCGGCACATAAAGCATTGGTCCTATGGCATATGTTAGTCCTTGAGGCCAGACATGGAAATACAATCATGTGATCCAATTAATTTTACCCAGCAAGCACTGTGCGGGTTGTGCTGATGGCACAGAATACACAAATCACTGGTCCTAAAGGGTTAACCGCGCAAACATTTTATTCACTGCCAAAAAGTGAAGGTTTAGACGGCCTTTGAAAATATCCCGTCTTTTAAAACAGCTTTTAAAGTGTAGGCTGTGTTTTCTTTTTTTTTTTTAACCTTTATTTTATTTTTTTTATTTTTTCTTTCTTACTCTTTTGACGTTTCAGAAGATTATGGACATTTACGGGGAATAAAGAGAAGGGGAGGCAGGTCTTCACAGCTTGATGCATGTGCCTAAAATCCATTATACAAACTTCTGATTTGTACGGAGTGAAACTAAAAAGCCATTAAACATGATCTAATTTATACAGCAAACCCCCCCCCCAAAAAAAAAAACTGGAGCTTAGCCGGATTCCATCTCCAGAAGGGGGCGCTCATCACCAAACGCCAGAATATTAAATTGGTTTCTGCGGTAGGCAAGGGGGGTTAGGACTAATAAAAACCATGCAGATCCTTCAAGCATAAAAACTACCCTTATTCTAACATTTCAGAATATATCGTAGCGTTCCATAGGTTTAAAAGTACAAAAAATATGTTAAAACTGAACTGTTTAAACCATTTCAATATTTAAATACAATCTGTATGCTCTATTAATGTCATACATGGAGGGTCTTACTGCTTTATAGGGTAGTAGGGCATTGTTAGGAAGAACTAGGCAACTAATGGAACTTGGACAAGAGGCAGAATTAAAGCAACAGTTAGCGGGTCTGTCATTTTTTAACTTATTGGTAGCCAATTAGTAAAATATACGTCAGCGTTACCCAACTGGAGGCGAACAGGGTGGACGTGTCCCCAAAGGGTTTTCTAGGGTCTCGGCCTGCCGTTGAACTCTCTATACTGTATTATAACACACCAGGTTTTTAATGGGGTCCTGCCCGGTAACATCTCAACCTAAAGACCAAGAGATGTTTGAAGGTGCTGAACGTTCTCCAAGATTGCCATAAGGCTCCTTCCTTCACTGCAGGTTCCTAAGGTCTCATCCCCATAACCACAGCTGGACTCCTCAGTGTCTAAAAGTATTTAGGCATGTCCACCTCGGCTCAAGAGAGCAGACATTGAGCTGAAGTGAGTAGACACTGTTGATGAGGTCCAGCTCTGGAGCAGAAGGTGGACGTTTTAGGAGATGGGTATTCGATCTGACAAAGTCAAGACTTTTTGCAGGGTTATCTCGTAACACTTGAGAGAATGTTGGAGTACATTTACTCATCTTATAACACTTGAGAGAATGTTGGAGTACATTTACTCATCTTATAACACTTGAGAGAATGTTGGAGTATATTTAGGAGTATGCATACTATTCTTTTTGGAAGGTTCTGTGGGTCAAGGCATTAGTTGGTACACAGGAATAGAACCATCTGGGAACGGACTTACGCAATCTCATTGAGATAGGAAAACAGTTCCAACGCAGACTTGTGTCGTGTTCCGTCCTTAATATTAGTGACTTGCACAGGAACACCTGTGAGAGGGGAGAAATAGAAAAATACAAAGTGGGCGCCAGCAGAAGAGAAAAGACGTCATAGACGGAGAAACCCCCGGGGGACAGACCACTCTCCATTCAACTCTCATTACACCACACACAGCATTAAATGGATGAGACAGATATGAACTCTAAGTAACTTCTTAAATAGCAGGAGGTGGGGGGAGAGGTTACAGATTCAGGGCGAAATAGAAATGGCAATAAAAATACATAGCCCCCCACCCTCTGTCTCTTTACCGTCGTCCCGTCTTTCATTTCATACACTGTGAAATTGCTACCAGTCCCATTACTAATGACATTTCACGGTCTTCCATTGTCTTATAACTCTGTGCCTTCTGTCCCTACACTCGGGGATTTGAGTTTGACAAATGGGAACAGAGGAGGGGGGGGGACTGGTGGCCCGGTTGCCCAGTGGTCCGCTTATACCTACCCACCCACCCTCACGTAATGTCTGTAAAGGGCGCCAGATCAGACCAGCTAAAGTTATGGGGCTGTCACCGCTCAATGGGGGTTGTCCAAGTCATCGAGATGTTACGGCCGCTCGGCTTAAAAGGGGGATCCCATGAATTAATTATTACACCTTCTACGAGAAAAGGCAGAGAGAGGGGTGTGGTGAAGGGTCCATGGGGTGGGTGATAAAAAAAAAAGAAGGAGAAGAAGAAGGGAGTAATCATTTGGATGGAAAGGGTTTTGGGTAGGAGGGAGAAGACAGACCATGAGAAGAAAAGGCTTATTATAGTTCTGTAGAGTGAAATGAGCAATAAATGTATTAGCATCTGACAAGGGGTTGTTCTGGTACAAAGCAGAGCTGGGCCCGGTTTGCTCTTAATCTCCCATCCATCTGTTCTCCTTATTAACATGCATTGGCCTATTCACTGCCAATCACCTCTTAACAGGCTTCTTTCACTCTCTATTGCTATTAAATGTAATTCTTTGCAATAATGAACTTTAAGCTCCCCTCGTCAGTCTGCAGAACCTTTTTTTTTTTTTTATTCCTCCCCCCCGAGTGTCTTTCTTCCAGCGGGTTGGAATCCATCCGTCACTGTTGCCCGTAGCAGGCTGCGCCCGGCTCTCAGCTGCTGATCGTTTTAAAATAGTCAATAATTAGATTAAAACTTCAAATAAATGAAGTGAGGGGCGAACGGAGAATCTTACGGAACAAGGTGAAAGGGGTTCGCCGTGTGTTTTTTTTTTTTCCTCCCCTCCTCTGAAAGTAGAGCCAGGGTCTATTTTCCTGGGGGGGTTTTGGGTAAAAATGACCATCGGCTAACTACCCTTCGATAAAATAGCATTATTCTATATAGCGGAACCTAATTGTCTAAGGACTGCGGAGATGATGTACCACAGACTATTCATTTCTAATCTTGGATACATCTTGATTGTTGCTGTTTGTATCTATTAAATATTTGTAAATTGTTTTATAACTGATGGGGTATTATGAGATTGTTATGATTTAAAAAAAAAAAAAACATAAAAAATGGCTACGTTGTTTAAAAAGAGTCTTATGGTTAATGCGGAGCTCATCTTTACGAGGAGGTCTCCCGGAATGATTCTAATGGATGGAAGTCTTCAATCTCCAAGTTCTAAACCCTAAACCTTGATTCATTTTTCGTTTATAACCATCCCCCCCCCTTAAATTACCCTCCACCTCCAATATATGAAGATTAAACAGTGTGTTCGGAGGGCCAGGCAATGGGTCCGGAGTCCCAATACATTGAGAATATAGACTAGGACCTCCGCCTTGGAGTTAGCACACCAGGCGTCCTGCGGCACAACGAACCGGTTACAGGGGAGATCTCCCTAACCAGCCTATTTATGCCATGGAGGCTCGGCACAGCCACCATAGACTTCACTAAAAGGCTCTGCGTGTCTTTAAGGCACACTGCCCCAGGATATGATGTCATATGTCTACATTCCATTTCTTAAAGGTACGCATGGCCTTATATTTGGGATGCCGACCACAGAGCATGGCGGCTGGTGATGCTTCCCAAGTTCGGGCCAACGGCGGCTCCAAAGGTAAATATATCACTAGGCTTCACTGGCTAAACCAACATTATATCATCGTCAACTTCAGCTTAGCGAATGAATGCCCACCAAATCCACTCCTTCAGGAGTGCCGCCGTCTCTCTCTATTGACTCTCATTTCTGCTGAAGATAAATGTCTATTTATCAAAGAATACATACCTTTCTTGAACTCAATCTCCAAGACATCTGGAACGGCGGGAGATGTGGCCGGGTCTTTAGTTTTCACAAACAGTCCGGCCGGAGCGTGGTTCTAAGAGACACAATGGAAGAGTCACAACATGCCGACGGTCATGACCTCTGAAGGTACAACACGCACATGCTAAGCGCCACGGTGGCTAAGCGTCTGATGGGCAAGCAGGTTAAAGCAGTACGCTGTAGCCCCAGGGAAGCGGACCTTTATCCACAGAGCTTACAATCTAACTTTCAAACTGCTGCACAAGTTAGACTGTAAGAATGGCTAGCAAGAGACAAGCTGGTCTGACATGAACAATCTCTATATGCCGCACATTAGCTCAGGCTGACGGACCGTCGGCAGCTCATAGACATGCAGCACAGTAGCTTATTCTGCAAAGATGGGAAAAAAAAATGAATAAGGTTGGGTGACCCCAGCAGGTGCACTGCTGGAACTCATTCATACAGTGTCCTCGAGGTTAATACATCCAGGGGAGCAGCAAGGAACTAGGCAGAAACTCATCTAAAAACATATCAGCCTAATGCCAGCTTTGGCAGCCGTACAATAAAGAGGCGCTTTCTCTCAGCGCTCATCATTCACGGCCTTTCTGGGTTAGTGGCTAAAATCCGCTTTGGCCCATTTGACGGCTCGCTGTCCCTGTCTTGTAGGCGTGCGAATGCTTGTCAATCAGCCTCGCGCCCGACATTCCGAGCAGCGCCTATTTTCACAATGACAGTCGCCTACCCCGTACCGTGGAAATCGAGACAACGGAATGCGGAACCCGACTTAATAGGAGGAATTAGTTCTCGGACAAATCGGGACTTTATTTTTTCCCCGGCTAAAAAAAAATATGGAGGTATTAAAAAAAAAAAAAAAAAAAGATACGGGTCGGTCATATTTCAATACTCGACAAAAGCGAATCGGGAGGTTCTACAACTTAATACGTGATCATTTTAATCGTTGTCGCAGATGAAAGTCCCCAAGTGTAGCCCTAGCTATTGAATCGTTACGTTGAGATGAAGCCTCTTTAGTGAATAACCCCAGACACATGGAGACAGTCAGAAGACGCAGTCTCGGGCTGCTCTTGGAGTGTATAGAAATAGGACACATGAAGAAGCCACCATCTCTGTACTTAGAGCGTCTAGAAGAAGACAGGGAGGCATTGAAGCCCATCTGAAGGCGGTAGCCCCGCAGGTGGGGAGAAGTCGGCATCGCCGGTGGCTGGTGGGCGGCCGAGGAGAGGGTAGCGTTCTGGATTTAAGTTTAGCAAGCAACGGGTTTCACAACTACTGGCACACGATGTATGGGGGAATCCAGAAACATAGCTTCCAGGAAGCCTCTTTACATATAAAACCACGGCCGGCGTGCAAACGATAACGATAAGGAGAAAAAAGAGCTAAACCACCGGACTGATCGGTTACACCACAAGCAGACAGAAGGTTTATACCTTTATATGCAGAATAATGTATAGAGTAATAACAATCATGGCTGGGGCTTTATATTAGATCAAGAATGTAGAATAAAATGTAAGGATCAAAGCCCAGATGAGTCAGGTTGTATAGGGGCTCTAGGGGTAAATACTAAAAAAATCAAACTTCTTTACTAGATACTGGAAATGGAAGTCCGTTAGCGTCTAACCCGACCGCGACCACCTCCGTTACATCAAATAACCAAACAGAAATAGTGTCAATCGCTCTTTAGAGGAAGCCACGTTGGTTCCTTATTTATTCCCTTTTTTCCCCCAAAGCCTTTGATTGAAATGAGAAGTCACTGCACGCACTGTATCACAAGACTCCTATTTGTCTGACACCGCAGGGGGGCCGCTGCCACAATGTCATCTGGAAAGGAACAGAGGCGAAAGAAGAAAAAAAAAACGTACCCCCCCACCCAAAAAAAAAATAATAAAAAAAAAAATAATGAAATAAAAAGGATAGGAAATAAAAAGAAAATATTGGAAATGGGGATACGGGATGAAAAAAAAACAGAGAGAGAAAAGAGTGTGAGAGAAAGGGAGCGGTGGGGACACGTAGGGGCAAGAAATGATGAGGAAATGGGGCATGAATCTGGTGATGGTGTATAGCCGCTTGTGCCTTCAATGGCTTTATTCACCCAGTTGATGTTGTTGTGTCCAATAGTGAATGAACTCTTTCAAAGCTCCATATGAAGTTAAGGCAAGTAAATTTTCAGTCTTTCCACCATTAGAATGCCTCATTGCCCCTCAATTAGGTCTCATAGAGGCAGAAAATGACCCAACCATCTGTTTTTTGGGTCTTTTTTTTTTTTTTATAATCCCTGCAGATAGCCGGACTCCGCTTTGGGAAGACGAGGTGCGCGGAGAAGACGTGGGGGGGGGGAGCTGGGGATTGGGGGAGATCGAATTGGACAATTTAAGAGAGCGGAGGTTTTTTTTTAGTATTATTATTATTTAGGGTTTTATATAGCGCCGCCATATTCAACAGCGCTGTACAACGGGTATAAGCAAATATCTCGTAAGATATAGAGCGAACTGGGAAAAAATAAAAAATAAAAGCTAAGAAATTAGTGATCAGCTTTTTTTTTATTAACCATTTGAGAGCTGGTGGGGGGACACCAATGCATTGCACATCCCACTGGCTCTTAAATAGGTTTCTGCATCCACATTTAACCCACATCTTGTGTAATCATTCCAGTATGGCTTTATATTACACCCCCCCCATTGCGTTCTTAAATAGCCGCAAAATGGTCTTTTGATTGGTGGCTTCCTATTGGTCGTAGCAAAGTTGCTATAAAAGTTGCCTTCCAAAGAGGCTATTAATCGATTGCAATCATAGACTTAAGAGCTCAAAAACTAAAATTAATTAATTACTCCCCCCCAGAAACTCTTTTGAATTTATTGGCTGGGAAGGGTACCGTTACCCTGAATCCACAAATCAAATAAGGTTGATATCATTTTACCAAGAGGGTAGTAGATAAATGGAACAGCCTCCCAGCAGAAGTGGTAGAGGCTAATACAGTGAGGGGATTTAAACATGCATGGGATCGGCATACGGCTCCTGAATCTAAGACGAGACCAACGACTGATTAAGGCTTGAGATGGGGGGCGAATGGGGCCGATCTGCCAGCAGATTCTATGTTTCTAAAAGGAGTTATGTATAAACAACTGTTGTGGTGCAAAGGGTTAAAAGTAGTGCAATTGCCATGGCAACCAGCTGAATATTCCTAATATAAGGGGCCACAAGGAGTCTGCACAGCTCTACAATGGTACTGAGCCCCACAGAGTGGGATTAGACAGTAGCCCAGCTTTGTCGCAAATCACGTGGATAGTACATGTCGCGATACTCTAATTACAACGTCACAAATTGGGGTCCATTTCAGCTTTTTACGGTCTGGAATTCCGACACCTGAAATGTTGATCTTTTGATGATAAATCTCAGTTGAAGCCAAAGAGGAAGGAGGCTGGAGATGTGTGAAACTCCACTGCCAGGAAAGGGTTAAGATGCGCAGGCACTTAGGTTGCCAAAATGATCAAAGACTGAAATGTTTATCAAAATATTGGAACAAAGTGGATCCTTCCCTCTCTGACTGTTCACCTCGAGCTCTTGAAGCCTCCGTGTGCCCTTTGGGCTCATTGAGTCTGATTGATAGCGTAATTAGTGCTGATGGATGCTTTAAGTAGCTCTCAGTGGCTGTCAGAGCAGAACAGCCTGCTGTACAAGTTGTCTTGTTCGGAGGGTGGGCGTCCCACGCTACCCCTTTACAAATGTCTTTGCACCAGATTGCAAGCTCCTTGGAGCACGTCACATTCCAGGCAAATCCACAAATGGAGGAACTTTTTAGTGATTTGCCAAAAATGCCAAATAAAAAACCTACTGCTACACCACATATATACCCCCAAAGACTTAAATACCCGGGGTTATTAATTAAAGTGTGATAAATGTCTCAAATTGTCTATTTTTATTATAAATCCTAATCTAAAAAACTCAGTAAATATCTCATTCATATAGAATCCAATCCCACTAGAGTGCAACCCCCTCATCATGCTTGCTTATGAGAATTCCACTGCCTTCTTTCCTAACAGTACCAAAATTTTGACACTGTCAGATAATAGGAATTATAGTCCAGCAACAGCTAAAGAACCAAGGTTGGATGCTCCTGAACTGAAATAATGTAGTTATGCTACTGTACGACACACGTGAATATTCCCACATGGACATGGTTTGGCTCACCTTTGGGTTCTCAAGAATTCCACCTTCGTAGCTGAAAATAGAAAAATAAAATATGACATTAAGTGGGTTATTTTATAAAATGTTGGGGTTCCCAACACAGAAATACAATTCCAAAGGGGAGGCTTGATGGTTCACTTTCCATTCTGCAGCCATGTTTCATTTAGAAAGAGTTCTCCTAGATACGCACCAATCGTCAGAAGACCACTAAGGGGAGATATTCAGGGGTGTAAGCCATTACCTGATGTGCATGAGGTTTTCATCCATGCTCCATGGGCTCTTGGGTGTCACGGGCACTGGGATTCCATGTTTCTGAAGGGAACAGAGGAAGAAAGATTTGGTAAGATCAAGAAAGGCAGAGATGTGTAAGAGATGACACAATGTATAGATCAAATCCCTATACTGGAGGCATGTTCTACAACACCAGGCCAGGAGCTGCAGATTGTAACAATGCTCTCGATGAAGATACATCGGTGGCAAAACAATTCTGATACATTTATGCAAACTTTGGTACATTTGAAGTCCAAATAAATGGTACCATCGATTCAGGAGATCAGCTCAATCCAGCAGGACACATAAAGTAAAATCATAAGTTTTATTCCATAACCAAGTGCAAAAATAGCAACTGTCTTCATCAGCCCGACCTAAGCACGAGGCTACTTTGATACATTAACAGCTGTGGAAACCCCAAGCAGAATCAGCACCGTTTCCCTACGTTCTGATCATTTCCAGAGCGTGATATACATAACTATGATCCCCATGATCTCCTGCTTTGATTAAGTCCAAGATGCCCTTGTAATTGCCCTGCTGAGTTGTGTACAAGTGTGGAAACTCCAAGTCATTGGATGATGATAAAAATACTTGGTTGATTTTCCCTATCAGGGGAACAATAATCCAGATATCCTTCGAGTTTTGGCTTATTATACAGTGGCTACAACACTCCAAGCTCCAGTAGAGACTAAATCTAGATGTCCATCTTCCATCTAGATGTCCTACCATAAAAGCAGATGCTAAGGGCCCAACGCATCTGATCATAAGCTTTACATTCCATTATTTGTATATAATTACCGATACTCATCAATTGTACTTAAGACCAGGAAGGGACCCTCCAAACCTCCATAAAAACCCAAAACCACCCCTGCCCGCTGCTCCTATGTATATATTACGGATTTTCCCAGTATTTATGGTTTCAGAAAAGATTCTCCTCTATAAAGCCACGTCTGCCTTAAAACCTGGAGTGAGAAATTCCAATGCAGGTACCACCTTGTAAGATCAACCCCCCATACTTCTCTCCCACCTATCCACCAACATGTTTCATGAACATTCCACCCAGGGGAAATTGTGCTGCTCTTGTCTATGCGACCCATTAAAAGCAACGCACTTTCCATGCCATCTAATGGAGAGAGACACGTATGTTCTCTTCGCATGGCTGTATATGGGATCAGTCAATCGTGTGTTGATTATACATATGTACGCGCATCGAAATTCTCCGATCAAGGTATATAGGTACAGGTGAGCGGTCACTGAATGGTCAATGGATTCCATGCATTCTAAACACCGCCACGGAACGTCTGCGCATTTAATCACGAGTTGTGCACAAAACATTGCACTTCAAATAACATTACTGGTAAAATGTATTCCTCCCCTTATACACCAGACTGGGGAGAAACAAGAGAGAAAAAAAAGCGAGAGTCCAACCTTATCAACCTTCTCCACTCCGACTGCTTGGAAATACTCAAAATTGCTTTCTGTCGCAGTAGGACTTCTAATCTGTTAACAAACCCGAAGCCGGGGGGAAACGGTGACCAACTAAGGACCTAGGTGGGCCCCCATAGGTGGTCTGGCGTCTTGCTAAGGATGTGTCTCCATCATTGGGCTAGGCAGTGAAGGGTAAGAAATGTCCCGTAAATGAAGGAAACAAAGAAACAATTACTCTCCTTTTCATAGTCCTTTCCTTTTTATTAGGCGCTAACTAATGCCACCCACAACCGCAAAAGGCCCCTGGCTAATGTTTAGCCCGGAGATTGCCGCAGAAGCGTTCAGTCTTATGAGCTTCTCGTTTTATTTCCAGGACACCTCAAGCTGAAATAATAAAGATGTCACGAGAAGTGACTTCATTGTTCCGTCGACTTGTCTTAATTCTAACGCACCGCGGAGCTTTCCTTAAGAGCGATGCTCTGCAACGCCCCCCCCCCACACATTCTGCATCCATACGGTTAACAGCGACCCGAAATTCTAATCATAACATTATATATATATATAAAAAACATATATGCATATATAATTTTTTATTTTATTTTAATATTATTTATAGAATAATGTTAATTGGTGGCAACGGTAAAGTCTGGGGTATTTTAAAGCAAATGCCTTATTTTTTAATTTTCTAGTATTTAGAGATAGTGTTTTTGGATCCAAGTGTATCAATATGTACGGCTTGGAGGAGAGAAGAGAGAGGACGGGATGGAGACGCGTAAACGTTATTTCAAAGGAGGAGAAATGTTGGAACACGAGGCCATAATCTAAAACTAGAGGGTCAAAGGCTTAGAAGGCGGTTTTACTGATTGGGTGGTAGATAAGTGGAAAGGCCTCCCATCAGAAGTGGTAGAGGGTAATACAGTTTTAAACATGCATGGGATAGGCAAATGGTTCCTGAATCAATGATTCCACCATTTTCCATATATATATATATATATATATATATACACATAGGGGTGCATATATAAGGGTGATGGGGTGAAAACTGCTCCTTTGGGGTATCCACTGCTGCTTCTTTTAGCCCAGCATGGCCCCTGTCTGTCCGTCGTTATCCATGAAGGACACACATCCGCTCCCGATTCCAGAAGAACAAAAAAAACTACTTTAAAATATATAAAATAGTTGGGGGATATTATTAAGTGTAAGATAGAAGTGAATGATTAAAAATTAATAATCTGATATAAATATATATATTTAATGCTATACGTTAGCGGGACGCCTTGATCGCTGGGCTGAATTGCGCAGAACTCCGATGCTCGGGAATTTGCTATATAAGCCTCGGAGCCTTTTCTTCCCAGCGGATAGATAGCCTTTTCTTTTAAATCGGGAAGAATGCTTTGAGATCCCGTTAGCAACCAAAAGGGTTAAAGGAAAGGGGGATAAATAGCCCTTGTGACCACTAGAATGTTACCGGTTAATAAATAGCCCGGGTGAAGTTAAGTGAGAGGCTTTTACTTCCCTGTGGATAGATCTCTGATAAATCTTTAGCCTCGGGGGGATTATGGGACAGTTTGGTTTCATCAGAAGACTGAATACCTCCAATTATTTAGGAAAAGGAGCGGGAGGGGGACATAGGTGAGGGAGCTGGAGGAGCCTCTTAAGAGAAGACAAGGATTTTGGAGATAGCGATCTCTCTAAACCCCCTTCTCATTTACAGAAGGTCCCTTTAAACACTCCAAATGATACTTTGTTTGCGCAAAAGAAAAGGGGGGGGGGCAGAAGGGATTGGGATATATTTCCTTTGGGAAAAAAAACGCAGCTCGGAGGCATGAATCTAAAAAGAGACGAACGTATCAAAAAGCTGGAGGAACAGAAGGAGAGGTGAGGGCTGGGGGGGGAGGAGATGGAAAAAGGGGGCTAGAGTAGATGTAACCAAGAAAGCGAGGACAGGTTGGACCTGAAAACGCAAGTTTGAGAACTAAAAGTCTCCAAAATTCCATCTCGATTCACAATGTGGTCAAAGCGCCGGTGGGTCCCAAGCAGCTCTGTCCCTGGTGCCATATGTGCTAACATCCCCGGACTGGCCTAGAGAATGCTTCATGCTCCAGTGGTTGCAACACTCAGGGACCTTCATTAGTTTTCAAGAGCTTGTTAGCCAATTAATAGCCCTCTTTGTTTATTCTGAATAGGTAATAAACACATGCTCAGGGAATGCCAAAGGGCAAACCTACTTCTGGTGACCCCCCCCACGCACAGACAACGCTTTCAGACACAACCTGCTACATCTGATGGGTTCTCTTTATTATTTAACCTGCAGGGGCTAAGCAGCCGCGACGGGGTTAGAAGTAAATTATACTACATGCCAAACAATGACTTTTATACTAAATGGAGTAAAGCAAGATGGAAACCAACATTCTGTTTTAAGGAGAGGCAAATAAATTATCTGGCAAAGGCAGTTGGCGTCCAGATTGGTCTATTGCATGAACCAACTTCTTTTGCCCAATACATTGATTCCTGTCTTCCTATTGTATAAAAATACCCAGTGTCGTCTCTGCAGACCATTATTCTTGATTCATAAGCTGTAGAACGTCTACACTCTCCATCTTCCCTCTGCATTTGGCAGCGTACCAGATGGAACGCGAAATGCGTTGACAGTAGCAGGACTATATCACTGGGATATTCATAGCTGACACAACGATCTCATAAGATAACGCCATCATAAAGATGATGTCATAAGGCAGGCGACTGCTTGGCTTACCTTTGCATAATCCATCAGGTCAGTGCGGCCCCGGAAGCGATTGTAAAACTCGGGCATTCTCCACGGGGCAATAATCTGCAAGGATGAGATTAAAAAAGAAGATTGAAAGGGTGGTAATCAGATGGACAGAAGTAATACAGCAGTAATGTTCCCTACATCAAGGACCCTATGGGCTACGTAGTCCCTCTGGCTTTGTAGCTGGCATATGCTGGGGCCCTTAGTAACTACTGGGAACAGGTCGAGGAGGAATAAAATCTACTTCCTTAAAATCACCACCAACACAGGATTCCTGTTAGGAAGACTTTGGCACAAAATCCAGTCTTTGTATGTCAATTGTATAAAGTTCTCAGTGAATAGGGTAGAAAATTCTCCATAAAGTTGCCAATAATAAAGGCA
This sequence comes from Spea bombifrons, assembly GCF_027358695.1. Classification (NCBI taxonomy): domain Eukaryota; kingdom Metazoa; phylum Chordata; class Amphibia; order Anura; family Pelobatidae; genus Spea; species Spea bombifrons. The sequence continues at coordinate 5,480,555 of NC_071094.1, forward strand.
CCTTTATAATTTTTTTTTAAACAAAAGGCAAAATATTCTTCTTAGAGAGGTTCTGAGGTCCAAAAGTCTCATTGGGAAAGAGTGTCCCGCATAACATAATCACTAGTCTAGAGTAAACAGCGCCCCCACACACGCAGAGGCTGTGAAGTGCATTGCACCCAAAAAAGGAGCCTTTAAGGATTTCTCATAGAAGTATGTTCATTTGTCATATAATAGAAATAAAAAAAAACACAAACATTTTATTAATTAGTCTGGTTCTAAATTAGACGAGTCTAATAGTCTATTAGAGGGGGGTTCTGCATACAACCTACATACATTGCTCAGCGCTTAATGTGGCTTTGAGGGGTGGAAAAAAGACATTTTTATTTGCTGCATGTTACCTGGACCTCGGGGTAAAAGGCGTAACAGGTCAGCTCAAATCGAATCTGGTCATTTCCCTGCAAACGTAGAAGAAACAGTTACAGATCAGGAGGATCGCTTCAATTAAACATTTTAATACATTCTCTGTGCTACATTGTTTAATTGCAGGACGACTTTGTGTTAATTCCAAATTAGTCCACAATAAAAAAAGTTACTGCCCTGCTTTGTATATGCCCATGGGGCGAACAAACAATTACCTTAAAAACACAAAAATATTGATTTATTTGGAGGTGTGGACAAATACACCATTAATTACAATAATAGTTGATCTGCTTAAATTTTTTTTAAAATCTCTTCTAACGCCAAATAACCACAAATAGTTGGGTTTTTTTCCCAAGTTTAAGTTGGTCTTTGTCTCCCTCTGGTGGCCAAATACTGGCATAGAAGCTATTCTTGTAGTGTAGCTTTAGAGGCTACCTTGAACATTTCTAAGCTTTAAAGGTTTTAGTACCTAGGGTTCCAGGCTGCTGGGGGCACCTGAATTAGGCGGCCCTTCTACCCTGGCCGCTTTACTCAAAGGAGGCTGTCCTACGGGGTCCCTCTTTTCTCCATTGATGCCCCCTCTTTTCTAGGAGCTCAGAATGTTTGCAGGGTATGAGGGAATCACAGGGTTCTACAGACCTAAAAACATAATCCAAATCTAAAATAGGGGGCAGGAAGGGCACCAAAAGTATTCTGGGGTCTCCAGCCCTGTACACTGAAATGCTAAACTTTTTGCAGTCCAACACAGACTCGCCAGCTTCGATAACCAAATGGTTGTAAAACTGGTCCTAGATGAGTGGAACAGCCTCCCAGCAGAAGTGGTAGAGGTTAACAAGGTAAGGGAATTTAAACATGCATGGGATAGGCATACGGCTCCCGAATCTAAGACGAGACCAACGACTGATTAAGGTTTGAGTCTTTACAGCAGGAGAAACGGGCGAGTAAACGGGGGCCGAATGGGGCCGATCTGCCCCTGTGTTATTAAATAGGATGCCGTAAAAGCCTGGCCTCTGCTGCCACCTGGTGGAAACTAATTTTACAATTAAGAAAAACCTCTCGCTAACTGCATCGCAGATTTTTATGTTAAATAAAATGGCAATTTGGTTATAACGCTATTACGGGGTATTTTCTCATTATTCTGTGAGATAATAGTTAGACGGCTTTGTAATTGGTTGTGAATAAACAATGGAACCCTGAGTTTTAATACCCATGGAAGAATTACAGGCCAATTAAAGTTTATGGGGAAAGAACGTAAAGGTGAATTATTATTGATTTGCCTTTTTCTGTAATTGTCCATTAGATGACATCATTAGGGTACGGATAATAAGCGTATAAATGATTCGATTTCACGACTTCCAGTCTATCCTCCTAACAAGGCGTATCAGCGGATCGTTCAGCGGGGGACTTTATTTAATAAAGATTTTTTAAGGTGATGCAGAAGTTTCATAAAACATTAAATACTAAAGATTTTTGTTACAATTTTTTTTCGGCTTTATTCTCTTTGACTCCGTATCATATTTCTTACTAATTCTTCTTAAAAAGAACGCTCCATTTTCCTTTCAACTCAGACTCCACTCCTAAAACGGGGAAATCCCATGGGGAAAAAAAAAAATTCTCCTTGAGCATAACCCCATGCGCTGTATACAGTAATAACCCCCCCCCAGTGCTGTATACAGTAATAACCCCCGGTGCTGTATTCAGTAATAACCCCCCAGTGCTGTATACAGTAATATATCCCCCAGCACTGTATACAGTAATATAACCCCCCAGCGCTGTATACAGTAATATACCCCCCGACACTGTATACAGTAATATAACCCCCAGCGCTGTATACAGTAATATAACCCCCTGCGCTGTATACAGTAATAACCCCCAACGCTGTATACAGTAATATAACCCCCAGCGCTGTATACAGTAATATACCCCCCCAGCACTGTATACAGTAATATAAACCCCCAGCGCTGTATACAGTAATATAAACCCCCAGCGCTGTATACAGTAATATAACCCCCAGCGCTGTATACAGTAATATAACCCCCCAGCGCTGTATACAGTAATATACCCCCCGACACTGTATACAGTAATATAACCCCCAGCGCTGTATACAGTAATAACCCCCCAGCGCTGTATACAGTAATATAACCCCCAGTGCTGTATACAGTAATATAACCCCCAGCGCTGTATACAGTAATATACCCCCCCAGCACTGTATACAGTAATAACCCCCCAGCGCTGTATACAGTAATATAACCCCCAGCGCTGTATACAGTAATATAACCCCCAGCGCTGTATACAGTAATATACCCCCCCAGCACTGTATACAGTAATATAACCCCCAGCGCTGTATACAGTAATATAACCCCCAGCGCTGTATACAGTAATATAACCCCCCCCAGCGCTGTATACAGTAATATAACCCCCCAGCGCTGTATACAGTAATATAACCCCCAGCGCTGTATACAGTAATAACCCCCAGCGCTGTATACAGTAATATAACCCCAGCACTGTATACAGTAATATAACCCCCAGCGCTGTATACAGTAATATAACCCCCCAGCGCTGTATACAGTAATAACCCCCCAGCGCTGTATACAGTAATAACCCCCCAGCACTGTATACAGTAATATAACCCCAGCACTGTATACAGTAATATAACCCCCCGCTGTATACAGTAATATAACCCCCAGTGCTGTATACAGTAATATACCCCCCCAGCGCTGTATACAGTAATATAACCCCCAGCGCTGTATACAGTAATATAACCCCCAGCGCTGTATACAGTAATATAACCCCCCAGCGCTGTATACAGTAATAACCCCCCAGCGCTGTATACAGTAATAACCCCCCAGCACTGTATACAGTAATATAACCCCAGCACTGTAAACAGTAATATAACCCCCAGCGCTGTATACAGCAATATAACCCCCAGCGCTGTATACAGTAATATAACCCCCCCAGCACTGTATACAGTAATATAACCCCCAGCGCTGTATACAGTAATATAACCCCCAGCGCTGTATACAGTAATATAACCCCCAGCACTGTATACAGTAATATAACCCCCCAGCGCTGTATACAGTAATATAACCCCCAGCGCTGTATACAGTAATAACCCCCCAACACTGTATACAGTAATATAACCCCCAGCGCTGTATACAGTAATATAACCCCCAGCGCTGTATACAGTAATATAACCCCCAGTATGATAAGGAGTCGGGGTGTTTGTCTATCGGGGGACAGATAACAGAGCGAGAACTCAAACAAATGGCTGATATGCAGCTGCCAGAAAACATTATGTTATGGGGTGAAAACTACACCTGTTTTAAGATGAGAAAATAGCGCAATATCTTTGAAGACTTATTTTATTCCGATAGAAGTAATAAAAAAACCTGCTGGGAGTTCCCCCAACTGCGTCCTCTGTCCCAACTGAAGCTCTGTTTGTAAGTTTGACGATCTGTTATAAAAGGTAACCATGTGCTGTTTGATTCATTGTTGAAAAATAATATATTTTTGGAACCACTAAAATAAAACATGGACGGGCTCAAAATGCATTGTTTTAGGGACCGCCCATTGTCCTTAAGGGGTTAAATACAGAGGCCACAATGTATCAGAGACAGAGAAGGCCTACTTTGGTCCATCAAGCTTCTCCTGCTGTAAAGACGCAAACCTTAATCAGTCGTTGGTCTCGTCTTAGATTCAGGAGCCGTATGTCTATCCCATGCGTGTTTAGCCTCTACCACTTCTGCTGGGAGGCTGCTCCGCTTACAAGTGCACACGCCTTAACTCTTAAGGTCTCTGCCCCCCACACCTGCTCTTACCTTGCCGGTGGCTCCATGGGACACGTACTTTGCCCCCTCGCGCTTGGCGATCTCCACTTGCCTCTTGGCAATGCAGGGACGCGCCAGCGATGTACCCAGAAGATACCGGTCCTCGTAGATGGCGTTGGCTTGGACCGCCGGCCAGATGAACTGTTCCACAAACTCCTGCCGCATGTCTTCTATGAACACCTGCGGAGAAGGCAGATGCGATATTCACTACCCCACAACGGCCAAGCAACGGCTGGAGGAACATTCTATAAGCGGCGGTCCGGATGACAGTGATGAGAGTTAAAAAAAGAAATAAAGCTACCGTATAATCTGGAATAAGTATTATTATTACCTTTTTGGCCCCAAGTTTTAAGGCTTTCTTGCGCGCCTCCTCGAAGTCCTCATTCTGGCCGATGTTTGCCTGCACACAGATTTTCACAGTCAGAACCAGACACAGACATCCTCTGCCACCTCAACTCCCATCATTCCCAGCAAAATGTGAATAAGAGATGCTTCCTTCACTCCTGATGGTCTGTCGACGAGCACCTTTTCACGCCGGCTGCCGAGACACACTTAACCCTTTCAACCTATGAGCACTGCTCACAAGCGTCGGTGCTGTATATTGTCCATTGAAATGCGAGTGGCGGTCCTCGGCGGCCCCCTGTTGTACTTTACGTATAGTGGCTGAACCCTTTAATGACCTATTATGAAGAGTCTATGTAGTTACTCGCCAAACGAATCTAATGCCGGCCCTCATGGAATCCTTGACTTGTCATTATTTAAGGATACGCTTAATTCAGTCACCTGCGTTCAAGCAGGGATATCAACCATAACATACTGGGAGCAAAAGCACCAACTGGGAGTCTTATATATGATCACAGCGGGGAGAATAGGAAGGGGTCGGCTCCAGACTGCGTGACCCTGAGAATCTACCCCTCCACCCTGAGATTGGGGCAAAAACCCTGAGACTCCGGGTTAATTCTCCGTCACTCACAGCCGACGACCTTCTGCGGGAGGTAAGAAGACAGAAGACCGTCGGCCAAGAAGGAAACTCTTATTGTGTTAGAGGAAGGGCAGGGGTTTGGCCGGGTCACCCCGCGGAATCTTAAGAAAACTCCGTCAGTGATTTGGGGAGAAATATCTCAGTTTAGGATGTTTTTTTTTAAAGAGGCTCCTCTAGAACTGGAAGGAAGGAACCGGAATAGGCGAGTAGGCTACGGAAACGCGCGCACGTTGCTTGTAATAATACACACCCCGGGGCAAGCAGCGCGAGCCAGACGCTTCGCAACGAAGGCATTTCTGGACTTGCGTTACCTTCTCACACCCAGCCAGCTGACAGCGCAGCTTCCTCCCGAGACACACAACCGCTTTCTGGTCGGACCGGGTCAAAAAACAGGTTATTTAACACTACAATTTCCCGGGAAAAAGGAAGCGGCCGTTCTAAGAATAGAGCTGAATAATATACTGCGTAAGGCTGGAGTTTTTTTTGTTTTTGTTTCTTATACATTTTTGACGGGTTGTAATTCTCGACACAAAATTCTCCGACACGATCTGAAGCGGGTAATCAGCGACAGGAAGTAGCTCACCGAGCAGCAGGAAATAACTCACCAGATAGGCGATGACATCGTATCCCTGTTCTTTCAGCCACAGCAGAATGCAGGAGGTGTCGAGGCCCCCGCTGTAGGCCAGGATTACCGTGCCTTTCGCTTGGGACATGTTGGCTGCGGAAACAATAAGCATAATAATGTACGGATACGTGTCAGCCGACCCAATTCTAGTTTGTAAATTTTGCCGGGATCACTTAATTGTCTTGTGGCATAAAAACACGCTTTGGTAGGCCGTTGCCATAGAAACCGAAAAAGCATCTTAAAGGTCTTCTAAGTTGTTTTATGTGATTAAACCTTCAGAATTAATACGTTGATTGATCTGGGACCGCCCGCCGATGTTAGCGGGACCGCCCACCGATGTTAGAGGGACTGCCTGCCGATGTTAGCGGGACCGCCCACTGATGTTAGAGGGACCGCCTGCCGATGTTAGAAGGTCCACCCGCCGATGTTAGCGGGACCGCCCACCGATGTTAGCAGGTCCGCCCACCGATGTTAGAGGGACCGCCCGTCGATGTTAGAGGGACTGCCTGTCGATGTTAGAGGGACCACCCTCCGATGTTAGAGGGACCACCCGCCGATGTTAGTGGGACCGCCCACCGATGTTAGCGAAATCTGCCCCATTCTGAAAATGGAGGGCTCTGGGTAGATAGACCCTGGATGATCCCAGGTATGGCAAGTGCGTATATGTAGTCAGCGGCCGCTGGCCTTAAAGCTCCAGGGCCGCCTAATCATCCCCAGTCCTGCTCTGACGCTCACTAACAGGGGAGGAAAAACACCTTTTATGCGCAGCCCAAGGGAGGCCGCCGAGGATTCCCCTGTAAACGGAGAGAACATCTCCCCAAAGGCTTTTTAAATTGACAGAAGTAACAAACGAATCGTATTACCTCTGTGACTCCGGGAAACAGATCAATGCGTTTGAAGACGGAACGCTCTGCAAACAAACAAATAAATAAAATAAATCGGGGGCCGCTCTGGATTCCAGAACGTTCTATCGTCTGTGCGTTTCCTAATATCTAGCAGACAAGCAATTCATCATCCAGGTTACAGATGGGTATAAGAACAGGCATTTCCGTCGGGTTTATTTACTCTGGGAAACAAACACTATTAGCGTATAAAATAAACAGATCCCACTTCTGCTGGGAGGCTGTTCCACTTACCTACAACCTTCTGAATAAAGTAAACCTTCCTTACGTCTAAGCCTCGGACCCTCTAGTTAGATTACCGTAGGTGCACTTATAGCATTACTTTTAACATACGTAGCCTGGATCTCCTTACTGCTCCCTCGGAGGTGTGACATCATAGCCCAGTGATGTCAGGGGCTGCGCAAGTGACCGTGACACAGCTTCTAGCACAACTGAATTCATTTAGTTTTTATTTATTGATATATATATATATATAGTGCCATCACATATAGTAGCGTTGTACAAATGAATCTACTAAAACTAGCTCTAACTTGTGTGGCTTGTTTGAAATATTACGGAATTCGTCAAAGGGCGAATGAATGCACGATCCTGCTGGCCGGTATACTACAGATGATGTTAAATATTTACTAACGTACCATAAATAAATAAAAACGTTGGGATTTTGTAACACTAGCGGCCTTGAATATTTTGTAAATATTTTTCTGATCAGAGCAAAGCCCCCCCCATCTATTCTCTTAGCGACATGAAGATTCTATTCTAACCATCATTAAATATATATATATATATATATTAGAATATATTATATGTAAATACGGTATATATATATAGCTACATGGCATTTAAATGCGGAGGTGGCCCGACAGGTTTTCCTCCGTCTAACTGCAACTCCCATCATCCACAGCCTGGCCAAAGGGTGGCTGAGTGTCACTGGGGTTGTAGTTCCACAGCACTTCTAGAGTTAATATTTAGCTGGAATAATTCCTAAAGCTCCGGTGCGTTAACCGTTTAAGAGATGTGGGCGAAAACTTTAAATGGAGCTCATGTATGATTAATGCGGCAGAGTGGCGAGTACGAGCACGCCGGGTTATTAGCGAGGGGCAGTAAGAACTTAACCATCCCGTCTCGGATTCTTAAACCAGACAGAGAGTCTTCACGGCTTCTGAATTTTCCAGCGCACAGGGTTAAAGGGTGGCCCCTCGGGGCCAGGTGAGGTCTTCAGATGTTTGTGTGTCTAGCTAAAGCATTTAGGTTATGCCAGGTTGCCCCCCCCCCGTACCCCTGGTCTCGGGGGACCCCCAAGTGTGCCGGTTCAATAGAGTTCATTGACTGTTGAGGATACCCTGAACCATATCAGGGGCCCATGGGGCCAATGTTAGAACCCCATGTGACATTTGTGATATAACCCCATCCCATGGACAAAGTTGTTAATGCCCCAGGCACCCTTAATGCCCCAGGCACCCTTAATGCTGGTTCTATAGGTTCTGTGTACTGCAACTCTCATCATGCTCTAATGGCTACGTCTACACTGGCTGTCTGCTGACAACGCCTTTGCTTTTCTTGTGGCTCAGACAGACAAAACAAATCCTATTATGCTCAGCCGAAAAGCTAAATCCCAGAAGGATGGAAAACTGGTGGCTCGGCTGTTATGGTCAAACGTAAATAATTTTCAGCCACCATCCAATCTGCCTAGACTGAGATTTCCTATGAATGAGCGTTATGAGTTCCAGCATCCTACCAACTCTGCTTGGCGGTGACTACATGCACCCACTAAGAATTTTGCATTTTCCTAGAGCTGCTGCCTGACACATCTAGGTCTTGCAAGGCTACTAAGAACCCGTCTTTTAATAGCTACAAAGCAAACATGGGAAGGAGACGCAGGAGGAGGGCAGAGGGCAATTGGTATTCAAAAGATAAAGCTGGGAGATAGGCAGGGGGTAACTGGGAGAGAATGCAAGGGAAAGGGGTATCCCAGGTATATCTTAAAACAGACAGGCAGGTAATGGGTGGCTTTAGAGGTGGGAGACAGGGGGTCTTATGCAGCTGGGAGGGAGGGGGTTATGGGGTATCAGGTAGCTGGGGTTGTGGGGGTACAGGGTTGGGGGGTTGGGGGGGTACAGGGGGGGTACAGGGGGGGTTGGGGGGTATGTGGGTACTCACAGTGCTGGCTGCTCTCTGTGCCTCCTGTGCAATCCCAGCTCCTTTACATAGCAGCCACTGCTGGGGAGGGGAGGGGGTGGAGAGCTGACGTCATGCTCAGGTCACAGCGTCACACCCTCTGCACAGAGCTGTCATTGCAATACCGGCAGGGACAAGGCTGGGGGGGGGCTGCACATATAGCACGTGCTCTAATTAGGGGTGCCATTAAAAGGCAGTAATGCCACTCCCACAAACGGGTTTACTAGGGATCTAGTACAGGGGGTATGTAGTATGAAGGGGGCAATTTCCTGGGAGCCACAAAAAGCTCCATTTATACTTTTTTATATTTAAATAGTAACATAAAGGCCATTTTCTGGGACACAGTAGAGCTCATGTCAAGTTAAATATTAGGGCTCAGATCAGAGCCATAAGAAAATGCGGGGGTCCATGGTTAAAAAAACTTAGTGTTTTAACCCGGTGGATGAGGGGTTCTTCTGCATGAGATCTGGGGCCCTCCGAAGTCAGGGGCCAATATCACCCCCCTCCAGACAAACCCAATACACGGGGGCACCCGATATCTGCATTTTGTTTCGCACAGAATATAGAATTTTGTTATATATATAGTTTTTTTTAAGACAAAAAATCACAGAAAACACCTGGTGTCTGCAGAGCTTCTTTGGAGCGGCTCTTTGGGTCTCTTTGGGTCGGACCCTTAGTCTTATCTCCAAACGGAAAGAATTAGGGTAACCAGATATTTGCTGTATACCTCGTTAGTGTATAGGCGCCTAGAACAAGAATGATATCGCCCCAGACGTTCCTTGGACCCCATGTTCAGAACTCATCTCGCCCTCCTGGATTGTCTATTATCGCCCCATGAATGCGACGAGCCGCCGTGTATTTGCCCGCTCAGAGCGTAGGAACATTTGTCTGCGGAGAATCCGTTTTTTGGGGTGTAACGCCTGTAAAAGTCACCTGCGATTACGTAAATTCCCGCTACTGTTATAAAGTGGACACAGAGCTGGAGAGAGCTGGCCGAGAGCAGCGATGAGGATCACAAGGTTTTGACATCCCCAGCACCGGCCAAAAAAACAGAAAAAAATACGAGCGTAGATCAAACGGGACCACATGACGCCGTCCCGGGGGGTTTCGCAATCCATTGAGAATTGGGAAATAAGCAGGTGACTGGCCAGGACACGGGGGCGACACACTAACGGCCTTTCTGATCCTAATGTCATTCAAACCGGAATTAAGCGGAATTAAAGATTTTACCGCTTTTTTACCACTTTCCCCAAATATGACATTGTATCAGATCATCGTTCCACGTAAGAAACGCTGGGAATGGAGTTAAAAAAGCAAAGCGTTAATTATGTATTAAAAGCCAGATGCGTGCATTCCACTTGTTATTAGCTTTAGAATCCTGTCTTATGCCGATTTATTGTGGCATTCTGGGTTTCACTGCACAATCTGGTGTCACTTTACAGGGAAGGTGGTAGAGACATAGAAGAGCCTCCCAGCAGAAGTGGTAGAGGGTAATACAGCGAGGGGATTTAAACATGCATGGGACAGACATCCGGCTCCTCAATCTAAGACGAGACCAACGACTGATTAAGACCCACGGGCAGACTAGATGGTGGTCCTTAAAATCAATGACGACTCAACTTGAGTCGAGAGATAAGCAAAGCCAGGCTCACCTTAGCTCAGAGCTCAAAAAGGCATATATTTAATTGTATGTTTTACTGCTTTTTTAACCTTGCGCCGGTGGTAAAAGTCTTAAAAAGCATGATTTATTGGCTTCATTTTTGGTTTTCATGCCCGGTGTTTAAAATCGTGTTTTTACAGGAAAGCTGCCTGGTTTGGGACCCCTATGATTTGTTTTTTTGTTTTTTTTTGTGTATCTCCATACTTGGTTCTTTAAATTATACCTTTATTATATTTAAATTGAAAATAAAAAAATGCAAAATAACCATGAAATGTACGTAACAAACACTAAAAAAAGGCTTTATTGTAATAAAAAAAATAAATAAGCCAAAACATTAATAATAAAATGCATTTTCAGAAAAACAGGGGCCTGATATCTTCTTCATTTACACGTAATAACTATAAAAAAACCGAGCAGTCTGTGATGGTAGAATGTTCATTTTGTAATACAGCTAGATAAGGGATGACTACTTCCAGCAGGCCGTCGTCCCGGCACACTAGTGGTTTAACTCGTCCTATGGGGTGCTGGTGGATGTCTTGAGGGTAGCTACAAAAAATGTGGATTATTAATTCTTCTGGAAAGGGTTTGGGGGTCAGCAGCAGCGCCATTTCTAGTCCTCCTGTTGGCAAAAGACCTAGGGTGGTATCCGCACAGACATTGGTAAGGTCACATCTCCAGAAGACAGAGGTCGGAGTCCTTCAGATGCCGTCGAGTGCCCATAAGCCATGTCCTTGTGGAATAGGTAACGGTGTTAAAATCACACTTGGTTAGCGTTGTAAAGTTAATGGCCGTCCAGTTGTCCAAGTTCTGTTATGGACCCCTTCCTCCAACCCCCCCCCCCAGGTTGATCACTCTGAGGTGACACAGATGATACATTGTGTCTCTTCCATTCTCAATTGTCTGTCCTGAGTGAAGGCCACTTCTGTTTGTTCGAAAGTCTCACATGATCGTTAGAGCGAGGCTTTTATGTCAGCAGGTTTCAACAGCTCTTTTGAAATACCAGGTCGTCTGACTGCCAAATATCCAGCAGTTGTGTACCTTTTATTACTTCACTCACTACCGTCACCCGTTTCTCCCATTTTACCTTTTCCAACCTTTTTTTTAGCACGTGTCCTCCTTCCATTTAAGCTCCGAGAGAATGACCTTCTTTCGTTCTGTCCGCTGTGGTGACCTCATCGCTATTGGGCCTGCGGTTCAATCTATAGCCTTTGTTGAGATGATGGAAGATGTCTAATTATGACCCGGCATGGAACGTTCACACTGGTTGGCACCAAAGGGCACAATTAAGCATCTCGTAACCCCCCCCCCCACCCACACACCCTCAGGTGCTGTTGGATTTTCAGTAGGGATACGGGGAAACAGAGATAAAAATGATGAAGACGCTTTGATATCGGATCCCCTGCTGCTCGTTGTGCGTCACCGCCTGGACCTTCATTCTGTAAACCCCGGAGGTGTCCAACGGCCTCAAACTGTAGATGATGCCGTGACCTCCGTCATCGCGGATAGCGAAATGGGTGCTGGAGTCCTGCTCGAGAGCGGTGAAGCTAGTCTGGTTTTGGAGAACGCCCCCCTCCGAGAAGGCGCTAAGCCGGATGACATCATGATTGGCGGGAATGCCATAAGGAAGAGTCAGAAGCTTGTATTGCAGGCTGTAGGGTCCACCGGAGCTGCAGTCCGACAGGCACCGCCGATAACAGGTCCTACAGAAAACGTGGCAAAGAACGGAAAGCCAAGAATTAACTAAAGAGAGATATTTTCATATATTTGCTGCAACTTTTGTAACACACATTACATGATTTCACATCGCGTTCCATCGATTCATCAGGAGACTCAGGTGAAATCGGTTTGGCCGGTTTGAACACACAGAACATGGTTTGTTTTAATATCGTCCCAGATGCGAGAGGGTGCGAAAAGAAAACTCACAGCTCATCCGCCTAATGCAGGCTGGCAGCTGACACAAAGTATTACCGGCGGCACAAGTAGCCGCGAGGGTATTGCAATTAATTGCGTGTCGCGTAAATCATCCGGCAAACGGCTAATAAATGTAGTCGCGTTTCCTCAAATGCCCCCGGCTGCTTACCCCGGACTTGGACCTTTTGTGTACGTGGCGGGACACGGCGTATCGAGACACTGATACCCCCCTCTGGTGTTGAAGCACATCTGGTTGGGTCCACAGCTGACTCTGTGCTCTGAACATTCATCAACGTCTGGAGGACGAGAGACAATCAAAGTAGCATCACGTTAAATCAAACTAAACCAGTCTAATATAAGATCTGGCCCTGCTTGAACAAAGGTTGCTTTAATGCAAAAAACAATCTTGCATTATCGTGCTCTCATGTTCTTGACTTACAGCCCCGGGTACTTACCCTGGCAGTTTCTGTTGTTGGGAAGCAGCCTGTAGCCAGCGGGGCACAAACATTGGTAACTGCCCTCTGTGTTTCTACATTCGTGTTGGCAGGGACTGCGCTGCTGGCATTCGTCTATATCTAAACGCAAGGAACACGGAGGTCACCACACTGGGCTTCTGATCTTTGTATCCAATAGTCGGGGGTATTTTTTTTTTTTTACTTTATTCTGGAAGCGCCGTGAAAGATACGTAGCATTGATCCAGCAAAGTTGGCGTATTGGCAGCGGGGTAATAACACAGACAACAGACGGGGGAACAAACAGAACTAAAGAAAACCACACAAGATAAGGATTAAAGTAGGAGACATGTGGATGACAGAAGCCACATCTTGCCCCTGTGGCACGCTCATATTACCATTGAGTTGACTATGGCCCCTTCTCACCTGTACATATCCCATTCCTTCGCATAAACCCTTGGGGACAGCGGGCAGGGTTGTTCTGTCCCATCAAGTTGCTGTTCTGGCTGTAGGACAGCCAGGTGTATATATTATTTCCATGGATTCTTCCATTGTTCAGCGCGTTCTCCAGTTGAGCTCCCGCATGGCCAAAGGCTGAGGTGTTTCCAAGCCTCTCCAGCCCGGCGCAGGACCTGCCGTCTCCTAGAAGATTCCTTCCCGGCGGGCACAGACATTTGTAGCTGCCTGCCACGTTCTGACACTGGTATGCGCAGGGTTTGGGTACCTGCTGGCACTCGTTAATGTCTGGGGGTACAAAGGAAGAACGAGGTCGCTCTTAACATCGTATAGATGTATTGTCTTTGCTTAAACTTTTTCAGCTTTTCCCTAAAATCCACTTGTAATTTAAGGCTAAAAAAGATGGTCATTATACGTACCAAGGCAAGGTCTTCCAACACCTTGGGACCTGTAGCCACGGGGGCAGGAACAGCGATATCCACCAACAGTGTTCTCGCAGATCTGGTTGTAGCGGCACAGGTGAGAACCATCTCGGCATTCATCAATATCTGCAGAGAGATGAAGAATGTCACATTATATTTCAAAGCGTGAGGATGGCCAGAAGACGGAGTGTAAAGAACCCGGTGTCTTCACTCACCGGTGCAGGCTCCAGCCTCTGAGCGAGTCGTGCCCGCCGGGCAGGTGTCTGTACACTGGTAACTACCGACTGTATTCTTACAGTGTTGCTGGGGTTGGCACACACCTCTCAGGCACTCGTTAATGTCTGAAAGGGATAAACCCCAAATTGAGCTCAGGAGGAATGTATACATTGCTTATAAAGGGACTACTCCTACTCCAGGGGACAAATATTCATCCCGGGGTCTTTGCCTGGCCAAGTGCCCCAACAATATAGAGGCTTAAAACACAACTGGCTGCCAACAGGCTCAGTATATATCCAGACATGTCCAAAATGCTTTTCCTCATATATATGAGGTGGAATATAAAGTAACCGCGGAATATAAATGGGTAACTCCGAGATGCCACTGACCCACACAGCGAGTTCCTTTAATCTGGTACCCGGGATCACAGGCACATCTGTACGAGCCGATGGTATTGAGACATCTCTGCTGGCACGGTGACGACTGGGCACACTCATCAACATCTAATATACAAAAAGAGGGCTCAGACTGTAATCGCCAATAAATATATACATTATTCATACAATGGGTTAAGGTGAGGGAAGCTGATCCATACATCGCAGACAATCTCCAAATCAAGGTATTATTCAAGGAAATCACTATTTTATAAATGGAGTATTGGAAACAGTACAGATGGAACATGGTAGTTTTCTAAAACTGGACCTCAAGGGGACCAGATAAAGTTGTGAATGAATGTTGTTAGTAACTGTTGTCGAGTAAGTGAATGGTGCCGTGGAGCTAGAATTGACAGAAGGACATGTCATGTAATAGATAAAATACCGTCTCGTCAATTTTTATTGGATGTCAAGTACCAGAAAGTGTCATTGGGCCCTATTAAGTTGTTTACGGACTATAACTCCCATTGTTCTGCCATCCTGGGGCTGGAATGGCCACGTTGCCTATCTCTTGGGTAAGTAATGGCACTGATGACCTTACTCACTGGCCAAGGTCTTACCTTCGCAAGCGGTTCCCTCCGAGTTGGGTCGGTAACCAGGCCCACAGCGCAAGAGACAGCGGTATGATCCGGCTGTGTTTATACATTCCTGCCCCGCTGGACATTGGTGGGTTCCCAGGCTGCATTCATTCACATCTGAAAATGAATGAAAAGAACTTGGACTGGTATTCTCACAATGGATTTATACGAAAGTAACCATAATATTAGCCCAGGTACCATAGGAAATCCTAGTTTGGCCACCAGCCTATGGAAATTGTGTTTGGTTTATTATTGCAATGTATGTTTAAACACATAGAATAAGCAATGTGGCACTTGGCCAAGAGAACTAATACATTACAATCTTACCCCTGCAGTTCCGGTTGTCCGATGATAAAGCGTATCCCACCGGGCAGGAGCAGGTGAAACTACCCGGGATGTTGTGACAAGTGTGAGAGCAGGGAGTGTGGCGCTCACACTCATCCTCATCTATAATGGTGTAAAAAAAAAAAAAAGTGTAAGAATGAGTGACATTCTACCAAATACTCACTATAACAAAGAAGCCTCGTCCCCTACCTGCACAGTACGAATCTGCCGACTGTACAAACCCCACAGGGCAGGCGCCACCGTTCACCCCTACGAAAGAAAGTACAGCCGGAGTTATCAGTAACTTTGTTATTGTAGTTTGAAGAATGTCTTATCTTGAATGGAAATGAACGGAAACCGAGCAAAATGAGGTTTCGTGTTCTCAACCAGGTCCTACCAAGTGGCACAAAAAACTCAAGTGGAATGAGGCATAGAAGTAGGCGCCCAACTGCAACTGGAGACCGTTCGGGGATATAAGTGAGAGGTTTACCTTCCCGGAGAGAGGCTTTCAGCTGGAAGTGAAGCTCTTCCGATCCTGGAAGGTATGAAGATCTGATGGAGCTGACGTGTACCCGCTGTGTGAGTTTGCGTTGACGACCCAAGGTAGGATTGTACTCTATTGTGTGATTACAACGAAGGGACAGGAAAGTGCCGTCTTTAACAATGGTGGGGGATGTCAAGGCATTTATATGACCAGCCCCTGTCTGTATGTAGGTCTCAACGAACTCCTGCAGACCAGAAAGAGACATGTTCAGGAGAAAACAGGTAATAGGCAAAGGCAGGATCTAGTGAGACTTCTTTAACATGGCGTGTTTGGGAACATTTACCTGGAGGACCACATCTGAAGATGCTACTGTCTCTGGTACAAATCCATTGATGACAATATCAAACCATAAGATCCCATCGGTATCCAGACCCCGAGCGATGTGCGTGACGCGCAGGAGCTCACCTGAAACATATAGCGGGGAAGGTAGAAACAACAATGGTCAACATAAACCACCAATAATGATATTTGGGTTGTCCTGAAACTAGTCGGTGTGTTCACCTGTAGCAAATTCCACTAGGGACTCTTTCCGGAAGACACCTTTTGTCAGGGAGAACCCGTTAACCGCGTTGTCTTGGGGAAAAGCCGCTGTCCAGTAGAGAGGAGCGATCACGGAAACCAGCACCTTCATCAGAGGTCCTATCAAGGAAGAAAGGGTTTCAGTGAATCACGGGAGATTATGTTGTAAATCCGGTTTCTTGTAACTTGTGAATTAGCACATAGTCGCTAAGAGAAAGAGTTGGTTTTGCACAATGTAGACGTTACACAGAGGGAGTTTTCATAATATTATTCTCTTGGGTATTCCCTTAGCAGCCACACCTATGGGAATCTCTGACGTCATTGTCTTTTTGAGTGTTGACTTGCCAAGTTTTGGTACATTTGTCGCTAGTTTTCTCTAGTCTCATCTTTATACTCATGTTTCTGACCTCTGTATTTCTTGCCTGCTGCCAGCCCTGACTTGCGCGAATCTTCCTGCCCTGACCACTAACTCTAAACTTCTGGAGATATTGAACCATGTCTCAATGGTTAAATGGCCATATGATTGTGCCAGGGTGGTATTGGCTAAGAATACGCTGTCACTTACCCACGCTGGGTGGGATGTTCTCGATGCTGCTTGTGATGGTAGTGGTCCGAGACAAGGGGTCTTCGGTCATGTTGGCGCTGAGAGAGGAGATCCCAAAATCCTGGTCGTTAATTATTCCGATGAGGCTGGCGCGGACGCGGGAAGGGACAACTGGCCGAGGATAAAACACAGGGAAGTGGAAGAAAAACACTTTTAAAAAGCAAAACACAAATTGGCTTTGATGGCAATAAATATATTTGCTCTTGCGCCAAAAAAATGACAAACAAGGGCCATCAGCTGGAGTTCAAACCGGACGCCATAGAAGTAATTTTCAGAAATGAATACAATTTTATTTTTTCACTTTCCTATGTGCATTTTTAGTAATTCTCCAAAGTGAAATAGGGTTTTTGGGAGGAATCATGCTTTTTTATTAAAGACCTAATTATGAGAACGTGTTAGGTGATACGGTGCATATGCCATAAACATCGGTCTTTAAGGTCCAACTGGGGGCCATGCTCACGTCTTCCTGGGAGTAATACCTTGGCATGGTGGTAGCTGGCAGGCGGTTGCTTCCGCGTCTTTTCCGCCACATGCTTTGCCCCCGTTCTGTGGGGGAGGAGAGGAACAGGAGCGGGTGCGCTGGCGGGAACCTTCTCCGCAGGTTGACGAGCAATGGGACCAGCTGCCCCAAAGTGACCACGATCCATCCACTGTGCGCAAAGAAAAAGGGCGAACTTAGGCGTGATAGCTACAAAAACCGGAAGAACATGGAGCGTGGGGCTACATTGTCTTACAGGGAGAGATTATTGGCAAGCAAACATAGTTCTTC
This sequence comes from Spea bombifrons, assembly GCF_027358695.1. Lineage (NCBI taxonomy): Eukaryota > Metazoa > Chordata > Amphibia > Anura > Pelobatidae > Spea > Spea bombifrons. The sequence goes on from NC_071094.1 coordinate 5,498,357, forward strand.
ATGAAGAGACTTGAGTAAGACACCCACGGGGATCATATTCCTCTTACAAAATACAAAAAACTGTGGGTATTTTCTAGTTTCTTCCTGGTCCGTATATTTTCTGTAAGCTGCTTCCTTGTCAATGACTTGAAAAAGAACTCAGATCACTAAATATTTGCATATTCACCTGCGCTGAAATACAACCGTATTATATATCCTTAGAAGGTCTAGGTAATGTGATGTAACATCGCAATGGATATGGAGCGTAACTATTTAAAGGGTTGAGGAACGAGGCATTTTACCCTATGAGTGTCAGGGCAACCAGACCGCATTCACAATCCAACGATCAAGTCAGTTAGTACAATGCCGGCTGGGTTTTTACCGCCAGTAGGACAGGTGGGTTAATAGGAAAACGATTGTAATAGTATAGAACGCATCATTCTAACATTCTAACATTCTAATATACCTGTAGAATACCCAACATTCATTCACAGGGATCTCAAATCCATCTGGCCAGTAAACCGCCATTTTTGAACACTTTTAAACAATAATCCCCAAATTCAACATTAAAAAAATGGACATTACCTGGGCAGAGAGGTAAATTGCAGGTCCTCACGTCCACATCTCTGCCAGCACAGGGTCTCCCTCCGTTGGCGGGGGGTGGGTTGTTACATAGCCGGACTCTTTCTTGGACTCCCTGTCCGCAGGTCCTTGTGCAAGGACCCCATTCCTGCCATTCTGAAAAGCCTCCGTTAACTATCAAGACACCGCAAACGCAACCGCTTGTAAATAATACCCGGTTCATTAAACATTTTTTTAAGTATATAATTCAGACAATTCTTTCTACTTAATGCCAATAAAAACAATGTTATGCTTCTGACCAGATAAACCTTGACGATTTGTAAAAATCACCAGGAACTATCTAAGAAACCTAAATAAATACTACTAAATATTTATTTATTACTAAATAATTAATAATAAAAATAAAAAAATGACCTTTTTATCCTTTACAAATCACTCGTGAGGTTTAGTTTAATTTATTAATTGTATGATGTCACATATGGCAAAAATGTTTTCTTTTTTTAATAATAATAGTATACCATATAGCACTATATAAAACAATAAATAATAATAATAATGATAATAATACATCATAATAATATTAATAATAATAATAATAATAAAACATGTAGTCTAGCATTTGGGTTTAATTTGTTCTTTCAAAAATGTTTGTTTTCCTTTCATTTTTTTAACACTTGCCCATAAGCAGAATCTGATAAGAGAAAAGCCCTATCCTGATTACCAAAGGCGCGTAGTTCAATGCCCCGACGCGCCAATCCCGCCGTGTTGGAGGCTGTGCAGAGATAGTACCCGGAATCCTGTAGAAGAGTCTGCGGAATGCGCAGGGAGCCGTCAGCAAGGAACTCCAGCCTGGAGATGGAAGTGATAAGTTAGAAGCCATGGTGGTCCTTGTGAAGGCGCCTATGATTGCAACGTGGAGGGAGAAGACATTTCCGTACCTGGACGTTTCCACTGAGAGCTTGCTACCATCCTTTGTCCACGTCACAGCGGGTGTGGGGATGCCCTCCACCTTACAGGGCAACACAGCTGTCTGGTTAACAGCAGCGCTCACCACCGACGGCCCAGGCTGAATCAGAGGTGCGACTGGAAGACCAAGCATATGGTTGGGGGTAAGAGAAAAACCCAACAAACCCGCCAACGGGGTTTCTTTCCCCATCGAGTTTGAGTACTCACGTTGAATTTCCACAATGAAGTGCAAACTGGCTTTGCCTGCTGGGTTAGTGGCCACGCAAGTGTATGTCCCGGTGTCTGAGGCCTGAAGGTTATGAATCTGGACGTATCGGCCCTTGGACAAAATCTGCATCCGACTATCCACCTGTCATAAAGGAAACATTATAGGAAACAAAAGAACTCGTCCACCCGATGGCTCCATTAAGATGTGTGTCATATGTTATCTATTCCACCCTTCACTTGGGTACCTGGAGGGGGACGTCATCCCTGAACCACTGGATGGTAGGCGCAGGATCCGCTGCCACTCTGCATTCCAGTACTAGCTGACCTCCGACGGACACCGAGAGTGAACGGGGCTCGTTGGGTCCAACAACGCTGGGGGGGACTGGAGGTGAGAAAGCACCAGTTTTTTAGGTAGATAACCAGATAGAAAATTCAGATTTCACAATATGCTTGAACGTAACATTTTATTTTGAATTTTTCTTTAATTGTTGAATACCGCCATAAGTCACTACTGATATAGTGAAGCTTTCACTAAAAAAGAAGAATTCACCTTTCATCCGCACCCAGACGGCCCTAGAATCCCTTCCGGCTGCGCTGGTCGCCAGACACACATATATTCCGGCATCCTCGGCCTGTGGCGAATAAATCAGACGCGATGATAAAGTGTTACAAGGCGAGAAAAACAACTGAAATACGGAAAATCGCAGTCCCGGTTAAACTGTACAGGTGCCTGGCTTTTGATGCAATAGGTGAATGTTATGACATCATATTTAGCTTTATAACCCTATTAGAAGGACAATTTATTCTTTAAGTGTCATAGAAACGAGAAGTGTCGGCTTTTAAAGGGTTCTACGCTCGATTCTCTGCTTGACGGCGGCAGAACCTCATGATCTGGATGGCTCCCAAGTCCTCCTGTGTTTCCTCGTAGTTATTTGATTAGTGCTGACAGATTTTAGTAGCATACAGGATGCTTCTGGTGCCAAAATGAAGCCGTGACTCTCACCTGCTACCTTCCCCGCTGGGGTACAGACGCAGCATAGAGTTTAATCAAGATACCTTCATTGCGTCTATCCTGAGGACGGTTCCGTTTCTAGTAATTATGTCGGGGCGGGATAACGGGCGCCCATCCTTCTCCCAGGTGATTTCAGGGGCGGGAATGCCCCCTGCGTTGCACACTAATTCCAGGGGATCATCTTCAACCACCGACACCTCTGCTGGTAAAGCTGGACCCTCAATCCTAGGAGGTTCTAGAACATACAATGTGAGGGAACATGTTTGTGATAATTGGGTTAGGGGTTTAGGGGTTCTGTGAATATGCTGGCCCCTATTAAAATGTTTTTCTGGGACCCTTAAAAATCTAAATCTAGAACTAATCAATAAAATTCCTGGGGCAGATCATGAAAATGGAACCACTTTATCGGGGGAGACAGTGTGCATGGAGGCCAGGCCCTTTTGTAGAAGTACCTGGATAAGGGATTGGTGAGAAGCGGATAAACTAAAAAGACAGAAGAAAGAAGAAGACAGAAGAAAAGAAGAAGACAGAAGAGGCAAAAGAGAATTGGAGCTACAGGAAAATAAGACAAGGAAACGGAAGCGGTCGGCAGAGAAGGTAGGAACAGAAAGTGTGAGAGATGAAAGCAGTCAGGCCATTTCAATTTATTCTATCATTAAGATCCACAATTTTGGGGGTTAGCGTATAATAAGGGTCGGTTTATAATCCAGCAAATACACCAAGTCCCCATGGACTATGACGAGAACTTACCAAGCACAGAGAGACGGAAGTGCTTGCTGACCTTCCCAGCTGCATTCAAGGCCACGCAGGAATAAAGCCCCGAATGCCTCGCGTGGACCGAGTCCAGATGAAGCCGGCTCCCCAGACCGTTCGGCAGCAGGTTACTCTGCAGGTTTAACGGTTCTCCGTCCTTCTCCCAGGAAAGCGACGGACGGGGGGTCCCATGGGCTTCACAGGTGAAAGTCACAGAAGCCCCCGCAACCGCCGTCACCTCCTCTGTGCTCTCCGACCTCTCCACCACTGGCAAACCTGCAATTAAAATATCACAGCTGTGCTTTCGCTATATAATGGGGTCCGGACCTTTAATATTATCTTCTTCAGCCTTCACTCATCTCAGAAGAGTCACAAAGCTCTCTCTCCGTGCCAAGGCGGAAACGATTACTCAACATAATACATTTTGTTTGCTGATTGCTTTTCGTGGAATGCTAATCATTGATACTATTGCTCAGCAAATTCTGCATACGCAGGAGCTTCTGGTGTTAATGTGCGTTATTCCTGAAGAGACTCCTCCGTATACAGTTAAAGAACCCAAGGAGACCAACGTTTGGCCACCTTATCGTTCGTACATTTGCACCGAAGTCTTTACTGAGACCCATCGCTAGCACTCCAATAAAGGGAACTGCGAAGGTCTATTAAGCTTAAGTTAGATAATAGAGGGTTACAAGTCCAGGTCTTCAAATTCATTAAGGTCCAACCATAGCCCCCAAATCCTGCATAATTCAATAGAGAGATGACTATTCCAACAAACCTAATGACGTGAGTATAAGCTACAAGCTCGCTTGGAATCTAGAGTACTTTATTGAGTAAACCCTAGCGGGGAGAGGCATTTGCAAGTCTTAGACTTTCAGCCACGGTCGACTGCTTTTCTCAGAATGCTCCCTGCGTCAGCTCAGCGTTTTCCAGAAATAAATCCCAACTCTTTCTGTTAATAACTAATATATAAAACTCAGCACAGAGCTAAGGCTGCTTTTTATCATAAATCTGTTGTCCTCCTTGGTGCCCGGGTTAAGCCAATCACTGCTAAATACTCTTACATATTCACTTGTGGACTATTTCCCCCCGGTAAAAGTAAATGATTGGCACAGACTGTGAAATAGAAATGTCATCTGGAGCAAAGTTTCTCAAAGTGGGTCCCCAAGTCCACCTGCCACCATCTCAGGAGATCCTGAAAGCACGCACTGTTGGCGACTCATGGGGACTGCGGTTGGGAAGCCCTGGCCCAGGACAATGTATTTTCACAGACGCAGTCACAATGACGCCCCTACATACTTTCCACATGCAGGATGAAGCTCTTCTCTGCGGTCCCGGCAGGGCTGGAGGCTACGCATGTATAGGTTCCTGCATCTGAAACTTGCAACTGGGATATACTGTGGGGGGAAAAATGGCAGCGAGAGACAGTGAAACATAATAGTTATGTCCAGTGGCTCCATTGAAGGAACTGGAAGAAGGTTGTGGATCTAGCGGATGATCTTACCGGAGGATACGTCCTCCAGAGGAGACTCTCACAAAGCGCGAGGAAGGAAGCTGGATGCCGTCCTTCAGCCAGGTGAGCTGCATGGGAAGGGATCCACTTGCGTGACACTCCAATGTCACCTGCCCCCCTGGAACACCGCTGAGCACCTCCGAAACATTAGATCCCGATTCAAACACCGGAGGAACTAGGAGCACAAAGTTAAAGTAAGATTTCCCCGGTAAAAAAAGGTCAACTTTAGGTGGACTCAAGAGAAGATGTCGATGGTGAGCCACACAAAACATTAACACACAAATTCACGCTATCACCGCCACAAGCATTTAAATTTGGGCTCAGCTAGCAATTAATATCCTTGGTTTTGACCTCACCCAAAACATTCAGCACAAAAACCTTGGTGTCTTCTCCAGCAACGTTTTGCGCCATGCAGATATAGTGGCCGGAGTTAGAGGGCTGTAGAGATTTCAGAAGAAGGACGCTGCCATCGTCAGACACCCTGGAGAACAACAGAGAGAGACATAAGAAATAAGATATAGATCGACAAGGTCAAGCTCCCTGTACACCTTTACAGAGAATTCACTGGCAGTCCTTCTGTAGTCCTGACCGGTCTCCAGTGATTGGTTCTTGCGTTAGCGCCTATGTGTTTTTCCTCATTCTAATTGGCCCTTTTGAAGCCCTGATGTGAATAATTAACCGTATTATTGAATATCTGCGAGGCAGCTTGTCTTACTGAACATTTGGCGTTGAGATCGGATCCAGAGGTCTTCCATCTTTAAGCCATAAGATCTGGGGGGCTGGGGTCCCTTCAGCCTTACACTCCAGGGACACCTCTTGCTTTTCCTGGATGTTCCGCTCACTGGGAATCTCCGATCTGAGGATCTTTGGTGCCACTACAATGGGTAAACAGATAAAATAACCGTCTCTGATGTAAGATGTTTCTGCTTTATGTCATAATCAAAGAGTACCAACTACAGGTAAGAATCAGAATGTTGCATTTAGTACCACACACCTTTAAGCCGCTAAGGCAGGGGGCAACTCCATATTAATGCCCATGGTTTTGGAGTAGGGTGTCCAACAAGCTCATATAGGTGTGATGGTCAGCTGTGCACATAGTTTTGGTCCAAAGGCCAAATGAGTAAATAATTAGCGTGGCTTACCTTGTACCGAGAGGAGAAAGGTTTTGTACGCCTCGGAGAGGTGGTTTTGGGCAATGCAGGTGTACTGCCCAGCATGGAAGGCCTGGATCCGGCTGATCTGCAGACGGCTGCCCCTTATAGACACCCCCTGCTCCACCGCATGGTCTAAAGACAGAGGGTATATTTAATAAATACCTGCATTGTTACAAGATAGGGTAAGTTCATCTATGAAAAAATGAAGAAATGTAATTGTTGCTGGTCCGCTGGGAGTGTTTTCACCACGGACTATGTACTTACCTAAAGGCTCTCCGTCTTTCAGCCATGTGACTTTGGGAGGAGGGAAGCCTTCAACCTCACAGGAGAGGACTATGGAATTCCCAAGAATCAACTGTATAGTTTCATTCTGTGGATGAGTGATGGCGGCTGGAACTGTGACGAGAAAAACCGATACATTCTATTTCCCAATTATCATACATTTAAACTTAAAACCCTTAAGAACCTTAAAACTCCCAACTACTTTCTTCATCATGGTACTCACTCTGGACGATGACTGTAAATGTCAATTCAACCTCTCCAGCGACGTTAGCCACTTTGCAGGTGTAGAGCCCCTTATGGGATGCCTAAGATAGACATAGCATTAGTGATGCGCATCCTCCAAATATTGTGATATCATAGATCAGCAGCTCATTGTACTTTAAGCCGGCTTCAAAAGACATGGCCAACATGAGCCATGAAACCATCGATGATTACCTCCACATCCCGGATTTCCAAGTGCTGCCCATTTTTGTGGATAAGGACTCCACTGTCTTCTGTAAGCAAGTCCCCATCTTTATACCAGGTGACTGTGGGCTCGGGCACAGCGTCCGACTCGCACTGTAAGGTCAGGGTCTCTCCCAGGCGTAGAACGGTCTCCTTTTTGGCATTAGGAGGCTCTCTGATGCTGGGTGGGACTAAATAAGCGGATATTATTATCTCAGCCATTCAGATATCCACGGAGCAAAGTTTTTGGAACGTTTTACTCAAGCGTGAGCGGCAAATTTAATCTCCCTCCATGTTTACAGTAAAATGAGCCATATCTTAATCTAGTTATCCTTATTCATGACTCACCGTGGATAACAAGGTTGGTGAGTTTCTCGTCGGATCCTGCTGGGTTCTCTACCTTGCAGGTGTAGGTTCCTTGGTTAGAGGGTTGAACACGTGCGATTTGTAGAACCTGACCACCTGGAAAACATTCCAACATTATGTTACAGGAATTAAAAGCATAAAATGTTGAGGAGACACAAATGTTCAAAGCCGCTATAGAGTTGCAGTTTGTTACCTGGCATGAGGAGAAGACCATTTCCAGGTAGAAGAATTTCTCCATCCTTGTACCAGGTTATCTCAACATTAAGATGTGACTGCACATCGCACACTAGAGAGATGGGGCTGTGTAGGACCGCGCTGATGTCTTCCGGGTTGGGTCCGAGGATTATGGGTGGAACTGCACGCAAAAGAAGGCTCGTCTTCAATTCCCTCGCACGGAACTCAATTGAAACAATGCTCTAAGTTACCAATTTTAACTTCAAAGCCAAATCTTTTTGAAAGAGATGGAAGGAAGTATAACCTGACTTTTTTATTGGTAACATCTAGATACAATGTATCACCTTACCATGAACGGTCAGCGTGAAGAGTCTCTCCGAGAAACCGGCAGCGTTCTCGGCCAGGCAGACATAGCTGTCTATATCGGATACCTGCGCAGTTAGGATCTGGAGGGTGAAAACCAACGTTGAGTTACTTTTTTTTATTGATAAGATATTATTAGTGATTGATTAAAGTATGATAAGGTTGGCTGTCCCACCTGCAAACGCCTCCCCTCGTCCAGGAGTTGGTATTGATCACCAGTGTTGAGTGTTTGCCCGCTTCTAAGCCAAGTGATGGTTGGCGGGGGAGTCCCTGTGGCCTCGCAGATGAGTTCTGCGGTTTGGTTGACTACAACGGATACCTCCTGGATCAGATCACTTACCCCTCCTATCATCATTGGGGGTACTGCAACAATAGATTGGCAGGTATGGTTATTACTAAACAACACAAGCAGTGGCCCTAATAATAATAGGTACACCTTGTACGATACTTACCGAGTACCACAAGCTCATAGTGCAGTCTGTCCTCTCCAGCTTCATTGGTGGCCTCACACGTGTACTTCCCAGCATGCTCCGCTCTGGCCATGGGTATCTGCAAGATACGTCCCTCTGGAAAATGAAAAGTAAGGGGGTTAATTAGGAGACGAGGTAAATAATAAGGGACACAAGGCAGCCAAGCTGACAATCTGTCACAATACCATAACATAGTATATCAACATGGTCCTACAGCAAGTCACGGGAACTTTGACCATTTATTTGCTGCCGGATACAACTTCCATTACAATAAGCATGTGGTTACAATGTAACAGCCGGAGGTGGCTGAATTAAGTAAGCCTTCCAGACCAAGTGAAGACATTGTTACGGCTTGTTCTACACGCACTTTTGTGACACATTGGTTCAATGGCAAGTATCACGCTTATTGACTAGTGACTGGTGGAGTCCTTGGTGACCAATAACCTTGGAAGGCAGATGATACTTACCTAACAGCACTAGCACTCCCTCTGAGGCAGAGATGGGTTGCCCGTCTTTGAACCAGGTTAGAGTTGGAGGAGGAATGGCATTAGTATCACAGTACAGAGAAATGGGGTTGGCGGCAGCAACTTCTCTGTGCTCCGTCAACTCTTCCTCGTCATCTTCTCTGAAGGAAAGTTCTAAGGCGGCACTGAGGCTTCCGGGCCTGTGGAAAATTGGGGGGACTAACAAAGAGATACACATCATCATTGGGCAAGAAATGCCAAACTTCAGTATGATAACACATCGTCTTATACAGTCACATTAGAATGGCTTATAGGGTATGGAAGTTGTGTTCCCAATTTTGACACATTGGACATCGTAAAACTCGAAATGAACCAAAGAGAATTAGTCGGGGCGAGAGGGCTGTACATATGATGCTTAAAGCACAAAGGACAAGGGGAGACAAAAAGTGCAGATATATATTAAGGTGTATTATTTTATTATATATATATTTGAAAATGCGATTGGCACTAACCCTGTACATTCACATAAAATTCTCTTTCGTCTTCTCCAGCCACGTTGGTGGCCACGCACGTATAACGCCCGGAGTCGGTGATACGGATGGGCTGGATCTGCAGCACCTGCCCTTCCTCCAAAACCTGAAGGGTACCGGCGCTCTCCAGCAGCTGCAATGGGGACAGAAGGAAGGTAAATCAGGAGAAACGTTGTAATAAACGATTGGTCACTTTAGGAATATCAGCCGGTGATAGATCACTAGAACGGGTTCTGACCTGGCCGTCTTTGTACCAATGCAGACTTGGCTTTGGCACGGCCCGGGACTCACACTGTAGAGTCAGGCTGCTGTTCACTTTGGTCTTTACTTGCTTGATACTCCCGTCTTGGCTGGTGTCATCTCGTTTGATCTGGGGAGGAACTAGAAGACAAAACACAGAATGTAAGAATGACAATAATAGGTAAAAGGCTCCAGACCCCAAAAATCCCATTCCAGGGTAACTTTGCAATCGGACATGAGATCTATTCAAACAAGGTACTTTCATTCATTGATACTAGACTTGGTGAACTTTTTTCACAGAATATAGACCATGCTTGTTACAAGACAAGGAGAACTCACTGAAGACTTTGACTTCATAATTCCTAATGGCTTCTCCAACCTCATTGGTGACCACGCAGCTGTACTGTCCAGCGTCTTCTTCTTGGGCGTTAAGGATCTGCAACCCATGTCCACCTGGTCAGAAGAAAAGAAAAAAATCAAATAACAATTTTTAATAGGCCAACGTATTAATTAAACTGATGCTGATATTCTTGTAACATTATTAGAAGCTTCATGGAATTCTGTTGAACTCCCAAGAAAAAGTAAGAGATCAGAGATACCGACCCGGAAGAATTCTCAGGTTGCTAGAATCATGGAATGGCTCCCCATTTTTCAGCCATGTAACCGTTGGAATAGGGAAGCCCAAAGCTTCACAGATTAGAGAGAGCGGGTTGTTAACAAGGACAATGACATCTTCTGTGGGACTTTCATCAAGAGTTCCAGAGATTGTCGGGCTTACTGTGGACAAAAGTAACCGTTAAGGGTTTAGTTCATCACCATCATTTCATGAGGGGCAGCTTTAAATATCCATAACGAATTGCCACTTACCCAACACGGTCAAGATAAAGTGTTTTCTTTTCTCTGCAATGGGATTAGTGGCCAGACAAGTGTAGTGGCCGGCAATGAAGACGCTGGCATCATTAATGTAGAGCTCAGACCCATCTTGAGATATCGTAATCCCATCTCCGCTCTGTACGGGCAGGGAATCCCTGAACCAGGTAATCTCCGGTTTTGGGTGACCTAATAGATCAATAAATATGGTCTTATATCCTCTATTTATTGTATATAACACATAACAATGGTTGTCACAGATATTTCTAGACTGACGCTCACCTGAGACTCTGCATTGAAGCAGGACAGACTGACCGACCTTCACTCTTAAGTCTTCGTCTTTCTCGTCATCATCAATGCTGGGAGGAACTACAAGGAGATGATTTGTTTAAAACATGGATCCAACTTGAGATTCACCAAGCATTAAGATCGTTCACATAGCTGGTATGGTACCCGAGATACCCCTCAAATAATGATGACACTCCAAGCTGATGTTAAACACATCATTGTGGTTAACGTATTAGGGGAAGGAAGGAGGACATGTTTGCAGCATGGGGTTGCATGGATATAACTGCAACACCCTATTTTATTAAGGTCCACCAGCATTATTGCCATTATATATAAAGCTGGTGGCAACTGCCTGGTTACCAACCAGATGGGTATATAAATAGAAAGTGAATGGCGCCAATGGAAAATGATTAGGTGGCACCAAGTTCCTCAGAATTCATTATTAGTGGGTGCACAAAAGGATAGTTGCTTTTCTGAAGTTGGGATGGTGATATATCCCATTTCTTTATAATCAGGAAGTGTAGGGACTTCTCACCCTCCTGGGAAGGGGTAACAGACAAGACAAGGACCTCTTAATTCATAGGGTGCAGTTTTACCCCCCCGCCAATATGACCCTTGTACTTATACATGAAGTGGAGATAAACAAGCCCAGAATATCTTACCAAGAATATCTACAATGAAATCCTTCTTGGCTTGTCCGGCGGCATTAGACACCAAACAAGAGTAGAGTCCACCATCTTGGATCTGGGCATAAGCCAACTTCAGAACTCGCCCACCTGGCAAAGAAAAAAACCATCATAGTATGTGATGTATTAGGAGTGATCTTTTCAATTCTGGGTTTTTATATTAGATTTAACCAATAAATATGGGTTATTAAGCAAAATATGTTGATATTCAGGAGTGAATTGTAAGATGAGGGTATTACCGGACTGAAGGTGCACGTTGTCTCCCAGGGAGAGGGGGTTGTTGTTTCGGTGCCATGTGATTACCGGAGGAGGGATCCCTGTAGCTTCGCAGGTTAGCATGAAGGTTCCATGCACAGCGACAGATACATTCAATGGTTCTCTCTGCGTGTTTGTGATTTCTGGGGGAACTGAATGCAAATGGAATATGGACGTGATGACACAAGAGTTATGTACTTTGTTTCTTTTCTAAGAAGAACATTTCTGCAATTCTTACCTATCACCGACAATTCATATTTCATGTCCACCTGTCCTGCTGCATTCACAGCCACACAGACATAGCGGCCGGAGTGGGAAGGTTGGGCATTAAAGATAGTCAGCTGCTGACCCTTGTTGTCCAAGACGAGGTCTTGTGTACTTCCAAGAGGATAACCGTCCTTTAGCCAAGTCACCGAAGGGGTAGGTTTCCCACTCGCCATACATTCCATGGTGACCCGGTCACCTCCGGTCACTGAGAATTGTTTGGGGACAGGTGTGTTACCTGTGATCACTGGTGCAGCTGATGGGACAGAGGAAAGCAGAATAAGAGGACAATCGGTACCCAAGTGAACAGAGGATACAAAGCAAGGATCAGGTTATGATGGTGTAATGGGTAAAAAAGGAGAAAACTAAGATGAGATACATAAATTTTTGCTATTTAAAATAAATTGGGTTTTTGCAAGTTAAAATAGGATGAGGATTTGATTTTTAAGAAGGGATACACTTATAGGATATAAATGACATCCCATCATAGAGAAGCAGGTAATATGAGTTATATCATTGTTATATACCAGTTCTAAAGCAGGTCCATAAGCCTTTTGGAGGGATATGGAAAATAAGGCTTTTAAAGTAAAGGTAGCATAGACTGAAATACATTGTAGCTTGCAGAAAGTAATGATCTGGGGCAGCTCACCATAAACCTCCAGCCAGTAATCCCTCTCACTGCTTCCAGCCTCATTGTTGCACACGCAGGTGTAAGAGCCTTCATCTGCCACCTGAACCTTATTAATCTGCAGCAGCCTGCCACCGCCGGACACCAGGAGGTGCTCAGAGTCCTTCATCTCAAGGGGAGATCCTGGTGGAAGACAGGAGAACATGCTTATTCTTTATATATGATGTTCTCCAAAGGTTTGCCGGACTCCTTCACCGACCAGAATACTTACCATTCTTAAGCCAATTTAGAGATGGGGAAGGAACCCCATGACATTCGCAGGTAAAGCTGACCGATTGCCCTTCTATCACAGACTGAGGTGGACCAGAGGATCCGGAGAAGGTTGGTGGGACTGGGGAAGGAGGATAGAGAAGAATTACCGGGAGGTCAGCTGGACCACAAGCATTACAGGGAGGGCAAAACACAAATAACACCACCCAAAATCCTTACCCCAGACAATGACATTGTAGTGCTTCTCCGAACGCCCAGCATCGTTGGAGGCCTCGCACGTGTATCTCCCGGCATCTCGTAACTGGGCACGTTCAACCTACGGTGCAAAAATTTGCAGAAAACGGATGACAGCTGATTGCAAGCCACATGCCGAAGGGGTGGGCAAAGTGTCCGTACCTAGCACTAGTGTCCATGACATGTCTTGCGGAAGTCATGGTTGCTTATGAGGCAATGTGACCCTGACAGTCTATCAGAGCTTGTAATTGGCCACTTAATCACAAAGCTGCCCCCAAAGTGTAACTTCACCCAAACTTGTCTGATAAATTCTATATGCCTGACCCCTGCTTACGCTTGCATAGAGCTTCTAACATCTACTGCTGTGTCTTCTAACGCAACATGCATGTAAAAACCCTACGCATTCCCATTTCTTCTCACCTGCAGGTAGCGTCCATCCTCAGTGACTTGGATCCCCTGTCTTTTGGGAAGGGGCCGACCATCTTTCAGCCAGCTAATGGTGGGGGGAGGGATGGCTGTACTATGGCACTCGAGAATAAATGGTTGGTTCACACTGGCCGTGGTATTAATCTCTTCTCCCAGGATGCTCGGGGGCACTGCAAAGAAATTACCGATCAAACACTCTGAATGACACCCAACTTATCATGGAATTTCGTTAACACGCTAAAGGATCCAGCTCTACCATGTCTCCCATTGACGACGAATGGCAAAAGAAAGATCCAAAGGAATAGCATCAACAGAACATTGAACTTACCATATACCTGTAGATCAGTATCTCGACTGTCTTCCCCGGCAGGATTAATGGCAACGCAGGTGTATATTCCAGAGTCGGACACTTGAACTGCAGACAGGGAGAGCAGTCGCCCCTGCTCCAAAATCTGAAATAATGCGAGAGAAAGCAATGCATGGTTTATTTTACCAGACAATCCATCAAGTTAACTCAGGCTCCTACCCATCTCAATGATCTGTGACATTACTAATGATGGGGACTGGGATGATGGCTACTGACCTGCAGCCCAGCATGTGCCGTAGACACTGGGACCTTGTCCTTCAGCCACATGACTGTTGGTTCGGGCGCCCCGGTGGCATTACATTCTAACCAGACTCGCTCGTTCACCAAAAAGGTGGCAACGTCCGTCAACGACACGATCCTGGGAGGCACTGCGTCAAAAAAAGAAAGCGAGTGGTCTTCACTTCATTCGAGACCCTGATTCGATACAGTCACTATACCGAAAAGATCTTCCATTTATGGACCTCCAAGAAGAAGAACATCTCAAAGTCTTCTAAATTCTCACCATAAACTTCCAGGGTATACAGGAGCTCGCTGGTACCAGCCTCGTTATATGCCACGCAGCGATACTCCCCACTGTCCGTGCCGTGAACTTTCTCAAACTGCAATGTTCTGCCCTCGTTTAACAGGGTAATTCCAGGCATGGACGTCAATAGCTGTTCTCCTTTGTACCAAGACACAACTACCGAAGCAGATACAATAAAAATGTTTAAACATGTATACGTTTTTATTTATGTATTGTTATTATACACTAAGTATCAGAGTCATGTAATTATTAGATCTCTGGAGACATTCATTTTATAAGAATAGGACAGATTGGTCGAATCCAACGTAGGCAAGACGGCCTTACCGGGAAACGGGCTTCCAGAAACCAGACACTCCAAGGATGCAGGGAGATTTTCCACCGCCGTATGATTCACATCGGTAGGTTCGATATTAGGAGGAACTACAATGAAGAATACAACAAATGACAAATTATAGTGTTCTGCATGTGCAGCAAAGATTTTGAGAGCGTCTGGGTCCATCCAGCTCTGAGCGCCTAGAAAAGAGAGGCATCAAGGGAGGAAAGGCGGACACAGGGATTTGGGTCCTGAAGAAGGGACACTTGGACGGTATGACATATATTGTAGGAATTCAAAGACTTTCAGAATTCTTATTGAAAGGCCGTCACTCACCCAGCACGTTCAGGAACACGTCTTGTCTCCCTTCCCCTGCCGGATTTGTAGCCACACAGGTATAAACTCCCTCGTCATCCAGGGATATGGAAGCGATCTGGCAGGGAACAGAAATAATGGTTTAGGTAGCCGGTTATGCAGTAAGAAGGTGTGAAAGTACCCCGTGCCTGACTACCAAGTTATTATTCTCATTTTCTCAGTAGAGTGTGAAGCTGACTTTAACGGAGGGCGCTTATTTTTTCTGGACACAGAGCTTCTTCAGAGCAGAGGACTCACCTGCAACTTAGGTCCATCTGATGGTAAGACTACGCCATCTTTCCACCAGCTCACAGACGGGGTTGGCGTTCCTGAAACATCACATTCCAAAAGCAGAGATTCCCGGAACGTGGCGGAAACGCTACTGCCCCCGATGATGCTGACCACGGGAAGATCTGGAGGACCACAAAAATGTGGATGAGACCATGCAAGAATGGATCTAGTCATCTGCGCAATGGTGCGCTGTTACTTTTTGTTTAATCCATTCTGTGTTAAATTATTTAAACTTTATGACCTTCAAGCATCTTTAGCTTTGCATCTAGGTTGGGGAATTATATTTAGGTGTCAGAAGGGGTAAGGAAGTCTTTACTTAAATAAGGAATTCCATCCGGTTGAGGATGGTGGGACATTCTTATCATTCTGTGTTCATCAGGATAAGACGTGGAGATGATCCTGAGGATAATTACCTTGCACGGCCACATCTACTGCTGCTTCTGCTGTTCCGGCGTCACTTTCAGCTTTACACACATATTGGCCACCATGGATGGGGTGTACGTGACGGATAGCTATGGTCCTTCCCTCATCTAAAACCTCTACATCACCCTGATCCCCAATCGGGAAACCATTTTTCAACCACCTGTGGAAGGAGAGCATATTCCTTTCATATATGGAGGAAAACAAGAAGGAAAGAATATATCCTGCAACAATATACATAATATTATATTATATTAATAATATTATAACGAAATATAATCAATGTCACAAGAAGGTACAATGAACAAAGTGCAGAAAAAAAAACCATAAAAGCGTAGTGCATAAAGTTGTACGTTTAGGAATTTAGTGGCTTATTTATCTTTGGCTTTATTATTATGTTTTTTATGTATCCACCCTAAACCCCATACTCACCAGACCGTTGGAGCTGGGATTCCATTAACATGGCAGGAAAGAACCAACGGTTCTCTTTCGGTCACCATCATAAGTCCAGACCCTTCACCAATCAAGACTTTAGGTGGCACTATTAAAAAAATACATATTGTAATATGTGAACATATATTGTTGTTCCATTATTTGTATGTATTGTTTTACATAGCGCCATCATATTCCGCAGCGTTGTACAATGGGTGCTGTGCAGTTTTTAAGGTACTAATCCACCTGCTTACCAAGAACTGTGACAGAATATTGTAGGACATTCTCCCCAGCAAGGCTGATAGCTATACAGGTAAATGTCCCCTGCGTGCTTTCATTCACTGTCTCGATGTGTAGGGTCCGGCCGCCATCCTTAATCCTCAAACCATCTCTCTCCGACGCCATGAGCCCGTCCTTCAGCCAGGATAAGGTTGGGGGAGGGTGGCCAGTTGCAGAGCACTCTAACTCAAGAGAGTGTCCAACGACGGCTTTAACGGCCACCGGCTTTCCACCTCCACCTTCGATATCAGGAGCAACTGAGATGACAAAAACAGTGGATCAGCATTTGTGAAGTCCAGGAGGTCTCAAAAAATGTTTTAGCTATCTAATGAAGACTAATATGTAACTAATATATATTGGGATTTTATTTATATGTAATTTGGAATGTTGGGCTTGTCAAGTTGTAGCTCCACAGGCCAAGAGCCAAGAGGGGTCAAAGATCAAAGCAATGAACACCTAACTGTGGTGTCAACTAGCGAACAGATCTTTAAGAGATGTTTTGCCACAACATTATATATATCATTGACTTGAAAAGCCATGCACCCCAAAATTACCGCTAACAAGTTCGTGGTCCAAGGTTCTTCGGACACTTAAGGTCGTTAAACATACCATAAACCTCCAGGCTGTATGATTTCTCAGCTGTGCCCGCGTGGTTACTGGCTCTACAAGTGTATGTGCCGACATCGGACAGTTGCACCCTGCTGAGCTGCAGGCTTCTGCCATTCTCCTTGTAGGCGGCTCTCGAACTGGATACTATGGGACGTTTGTCCTTAAACCATGTTATACCGGGAGCGGGGGATCCGCGGGCTTCGCACTTCAGCTCCACAGAGCCGTGAAGTAGAGAGGTCACCTCTGTTGTCTCATTAGAAGACCAGATCATGGGTGGTGCTGAGAAAAAAATGAAAGAAAAAAAATGGGATAACTCCCTATAACCCCCTATTCTGCCTATACCCCACCACTTGGACAGGGCTAATTCTGTGGCACTCATAGAAATCCACATAAAACATATGAAATTATTTTGTCTTTTTTTTTTTTTTTTTAAAGTCATGTTTAAAAACACGTTTTATTCATTATCATAAAATATACCACTAATTGCCTACTATCTGTTCTGCTACCATGCTAAACGTGGCATTTGATCCTTTCCCCAACTCCCTGCTTTAAATACAATACAACATAGTTATACTTTAACGACACGGCATATAAAGTATATAAAAAGAAAACCCACATGTTTTTATAGATACCATGTGGTGGCAGTATAATACTAAAGTTACCCGAACCCAACTAATGAAAGAAAACCCAAGGTTAGAATCCTATTAAAAACAGAATTCCAATGTATTTCCAAGAGACCGACCGCTACAAAGAACTGACCTAGACTGTGTCCCTTAACAGATGTTGATCTCCAGCCTCCCAAAAAAATTAAATAAAGCATGATATTTTTAGTTATGCCCTCAAACTTTTACACTGCTTCATTCTAGAAGAACCATGATGTTCCCTCTCAGCTACAAAGAACACCTCTGCCCTAGCAGAAGGTTTGTATTGTTGGACAACGTAGATGTTTTTGTCCTGGATGATTAGGTAAATCTTGGCCAAAGAGGCCATTGAAGTCCATCCGCCTTCTAGCGACGGAAAAGTTGGTTGAAAAGTGAAGGTTTGATGATTTCTCCTTACTTTTGAAGGTGTTGAAAGGAACTTGACATGAACAGCCATATCGAGAGAACATAAGTTACATCAAGTATGTTCCTGGTGTCCTAGTCGGTTGTCAAAAGTTCAATAACAGTTTAAGTATTTGGCTATTATATTAAGAACTTACTGTGAACCTTCAGGTTGAAGTCCTTGACTTGTTGACCTGCATGGTTGAAGGCCAAACACTGATACCTGCCGTGGTCGGAAAGCCTTGTTTTATTGACTCGAAGTAGCTGCCCTTCTTCTAAGATCTCAATGTGGGAGTCCCCAGGAGACAGAGGCCTAAAAATAGAATGAACCTCATGAGACTGGAAATAAATTCTGCAAAATTACATAGAAAAAGGCTTTTGGGCGGATTTACCAAAATCTTTAAGTTCTACATTTCCTAGACAAGTTCTTGACTTTTCCTTCACGCTATTCCGAGATGGATACAGCCAAACATTGTATGCTTTTTTTTTAAACGCGATGCTCAAGCTCCGTTGTGAAAAAACCTACTTGCCCAGTTTTAACCAAATCTGGCAATATTTTGTAGAAATAACAGGACTTCCTACAGCAGACTTTCTGGTTTCCGATGATTTGTGCGGCTTGGAAGCCTAACGTCGAGTTCGCGACTTAAATTAATAACTGTACAAAATCTGCGTTCCCTGCGGAGGGGAATGTTTTCTGCTTCTCTCTCCACCCTCCATTCCATGTGCTATGTGATATGTTTTGTTACTTATCCAGCAGCGTCTTCTAAATGTTGTTTTGACTTCAAGCTGTTGTTTCTAAGGAGTTCCTCCTTTACAGTCCCCATCCCTCTTCTCCTGCATCGCATGCGCCTCTGCAGCTGCCGCGCAAAACCCACCGGTGTGCAGAAGATGCAGAAATTTTTTTTTTATAGAATTTGTGTAATTAAATCCTTAAAGAGAGACCCCGATCCTCCTCCCAGAATCGTTTGGCTTCATGGTTTGACGTCATTCTTCGCTTTACTAATGAGGATTTTTTTTATGATCTAATTCCCAAGTACTAAAGAGGTCGCTTGCTACATCAGATGCCAAGAGGGCAACTAAAAGAGATTTTCAAATTAATAAAAATGAAAGATATTCCTGATTCTACTTGCCAGCGATGCCCCTTTAACTCAGAATCAATGAGTTGTTATATTTTTTATTGTTTATTGGATAGGTGTAATTTATTTATTTTAATTTTGTTTATTATTATTATTTATTATTATTTATTATTATTATTATTATTATTCATTGATTGATAGAGCTAGATCATATTGCTTTAATGCTTTAATATAGACTTTTTTTTTTTTGCTTTGTTGTTTATTAAAACTTTTAGTATGAATAGGTGATGTTGTCTTGAATGCTTTATTATATTATGCGCTGGCACATTTTTATATCAAGCTATATTGAATGATAGCAGATGAGCGAGGTGCCCCTATGGCCACCCAAAAAAGGTCCACCTTCCATGGGTTCCAACAATGTCTAAGTCACATACCATATGTACCGCGGTCTTATCCTATCGCAAAAGGGAGGAGTCATTTTGTAACCATCGTGTTGCCAAGAAAATTCCCACCAGTGTTAAAAAACCCATCTGTAGATAAAAGAATTAAACAAAAGCTGCGATGCAGCCTCCAGAATCACAAGACTATGCAAAGCAGCCAGGAATTGGCAGACAGACGGGAACGTCTCAGTGCTGGATAGAATCTTCGCAAAAACCTATAATTGCAGTTAAGTTCCCTGATCCGGATGGGAAATCAGATTTAAGAGATTATTTACGTAAAAAAAAATAATGTAAAAATGTATCCTGGTTCTTTTGAAAAAGGAACATGTGAAAATACTTGTCGGATCTGAGAAAGTGGCACGGTAACAGACAAAGAAGAAACAGAAACAGCCCCAGGACGTTGACATCATTGTCTCTAGATGCATTACTAATGGAAACATGTGTGGGCCAAACATGCCATGTGTGAGCGGAGCGTGTTTATGGTGGAAGACATGGAATTTTGTGTCGTTTTGGAAAAGAACACCTTGGTGAGTTTTGGCAGACAAACCTACAGATGGCAAAGGTGGAGGTAACTGATACCTCCACGCACACCTCCCAACATTTCAAGTGGCCAGGGACACTTTGGTTTTGGACATGTGGTCAAAGACGTGTCTAGGGGTGCAGGACACCACCAGAATCCCTAATATCTGTTTACCCAAGCAAGGTATTAAGAAGAAGAAAGTTTCATTTCTAAAGCTGCTGTTCCTGTATACGTCATTGGGGCTTTTAGGGCTGTAGAACCCTGTGATACCCTCATACCCAGCAAACGTTCCGACCTCCTAGAAAAGACTGGTATTTGGGGGGGATCATGGATTTGGGTCCCTTTTCAAAGTAAATGCTCTGGGAACACAAATGCCCACGAATGGGGTAGAGAAACAGTGGATACCCGCTTGCAAACATGATAGTGGACTTGATGTATTTGCTTCCTGAAACATTGCATTTGTTGCCAAATACGTTTCATGACATTTCATGCAAATTCAATAAAAACAGATGAGATTTGGTATAAATATTTATGAACGTGGGTGGCTATTAGGCTGCACAGAATGACACGTCAATATGAACTGGTTTTTAAGACTGTATATGATTACCCTGTTATTACGTTCCCTTTCTTAGCGCCTAATATGTTATATGCAGGGGGGGTTGCAATAAGTGCTCAGTATTAATATATTCATTGTCAGATTGTACAGGGGTCTGCCATATGACAAGTAAAGACAAGCCAAGAGATTGAAGGTGGCGCATGTCTGCACTTCCCATTCCAGCCAGTAGGGGGAGTCAGAGGTTTTTGATTGGTATAGGTAGGAATTGCTCGGTGTGTCACTTACTGTCCGCCTTTTGTCCATTCCACCTGCGGCCTCGGAACACCGGATGCTCTACAATCCAGCTCGACCTCTGATCCTTCTCGCGCTGTCAAATCATGGATGATGCCAGAACCATAAATCGATGGTGGCACTGGAGATTCGGTACAAACCATTGTGAAAGAGGAGGGGAAAAAAAACATATTTACGTAAGATCTATGACCTGCGTTGGCTCTGACTCTAGAGTAAAAATATATCTATTTTTTGATCCATACAGTTAACCAAGCATTCATTGTATATACAAAGCCAGGTTTAAATGAGTGCTCACCAAGTATTATGATGTTGAAGGTACGTTGAGCTTCTCCTGCTCGGTTCACCGCACTGCAAGTATATGAACCTGAATCGACCTTGCGAATTCGGTGGAAGCGTAGAGATTGTCCAGCAGCTTGTAGGCTAAGGCCAGGAGCATCGGTAAGCTGGAACACAAAGAACATTTATTAATAACCCTTGGAATCTTCAGAAGGATCTTATCTTCTGTGACAGGCTCATCGATCAATGAACAGTGAGTCATGATGCTCACCGTTTTGCCGTCTTTCCGCCAGGTTAATGTAGGGAACGGGACACCCGTCACTTCACACATCAAGTTCAGAGGCTGATTGGCCATCACCGATATATTCTGGCCTTGTCCATCTTCAAGAATCTTAGGCGGAGCTGAATGTATAGCGGAATAAATTATTGGTTGTTTGGTGACCTCCCAACAAATGTTCCTCCATTCAAATCCACTACAGACGAAAGTAATGCTTACCGTAAACTACTAGTTTAGTTTTCCTCCTGGCAGAACCGGCTTCATTAGTTGCCAAACATACATAATCTCCACTGTGACTGGGCAAAGGGGTCTCAATCAGCAAGGACCCATTGCCTAGCTGGGCCGTTCCTGGGAGGATGCCAGTAAGCATTACTCCATTTTTCAGCCAGCGAATGAGAGGCATGGGAGTTCCTGGAAGACAACTCATACATTTAACCAAGTCGGAGATATTGCAAAGTGTTTTATGTGTTAAAGCTGGCTCTTTAGGGTAAAATGTGACTCGATACATACCTTGCACTGGACATGAAAGGATAACTGGTTCATAAGCAGTCTTCTCCAACAAAACATCTGAGCCATCTTCAAAGTTCGGGGGTTCTGTGGAGAAAAATATTTGAAAGTCAAAGGGGAAATAGAAGCCATATTATTCTAATTGAAACTGAAGTGATATGCACTGGTTTGCAAGAGAAGAGCCTCCCTTATGTACAATACTCACCCAGGACATCCAGTCTGAACTCCAATGAGTCCTCCCCGGCGCTGCTTGAGGCCACACAGCGGTAACTCCCAGAGTCAGAAAGCTGGACCTCCAGTACACTAATACTTCCATCAGGGCCTGGCAGGGAATCCTGATCGCCAACTCTAACCGCCACTCCATCTTTAAACCAGCTGAGCCTTGGCATTGGATCTCCATGCGCCACACAGGGCAGTGACAGCGTACGCCCAAGAAGTGCCTTCAGAACCTTGGGTCCGGGATGGACACGTGGTGGAACTAGAAGAAGCATGCGAAAAAAGAGCTTTAATGGTCAGGGTAGGAGAATCTGACCGTCCTTCAGAGCATCCATTCATGGCGGAAGCAAAATGGTTAACTTGCAAATACATAAAACAGATGATGGAGAATACCAGATTATTACAAGGCCCTAGAGGATTGTCGAGTCTGTGGTTAGGTGCAAGGCTAAGCTTGTTGACATAGTTATGTCTATCGGCCTCCTGAGCACCTGTACTCGCTGTCTGGAATGGTAAGTCGATGCCGTCACCATCTTCCTCTGATATGTAGAGGCAGTGTCTGCGGGAGGCTATGAAAATTCTCTAAGGAAGTCTGCTCTCCTACACTGTAATTTTTCAAGGAAACACTGAGCTACGGCGAGACAGATCAGATGCTCGTACGTTAACCATTTCCGTCACTCACGTTCTTTGACATCTATAGCCTACAAGGGTAGGATCACATAACCAACGGGCCTATCAATCCGACTTCCCTACTGCAGACTGATGTATGTCCTTGTTGCTCTTTGGATGTCGGCGGAGCCCTACAACTACATCCTTCCATTGTAACCTTATCAAAATACAGAGATAAACCTTTTTTTCCCCCCAATTCCCTCAACGTCCGCAAATTACGCATGAATGAGCAGAGCTCCAGAACTCACTTGCTTTATCTTGTATGAAGTGGGAATGCAAAATAAGCGTTTGCAGATTTTAGTATCGGGGAATATCCGAGGCGAAATATTAATTGAAGAAAAAACAATAGCCTACTTAAGCAAAGTATTGTTTTGGTTGCAGCATAATATTTACATCGGCGCTGTCCAACTTGGGTCCACCGGGATAGTTGTGGACCTCAAGTGCTCTTCTACTTTTCTGAGTGTGCCCAAGAATTGTTGGCAATAATGTCTATGAAGGTTCTGGCTGACCTGGCTTAAAGTAGATCTTCAAAGCCAACCTATGTAGAGCTTAAAGGTCTACTATCCACCCCATGAAGTCAGACATCTGTGCTTTAAACATTCTTGAGCACATGATCCTACATTAACGGGTTCAACCAGCAGATAAATATCTGATGCTCTTGCTTATGATGTTGCGTGGAGAAGACATGAGAGGTGACACAACTGGTAAAACACTGGATGTAATGACACTTGGATGTAATGGAACACTTTACTCATAGTATGTGATCTACAGAGTATGAGGAACCTACTGTGCTGGAGACCTTGGCTTTAGGTCTGGATGCCATCTGTTGCTTAGTTGAGGCTAAACAGTTATCTCTTTTTTTTTTTTTTTTTTTTTTTTTTTTTTTTTTTTTATTTTATTTACGAAAATAGAAGAAATGACATAGAACACCACGAAAAAACAATCTCTATGATAAACAATAAAAAATAGACAATAATATATACTGTCTGTCGGGATCTCAAGCTAAATAGGGGAAAGCATTTGTAAATAAAGAGACAGACAATCAATTGGTCATCCCCGTTCAGTTGTGTAACCAGCAGACCATAGAGAAAAGAAAAAAAAAAAAAAAAAAAAAAAAAAAAAAAAGAGAAAAAAAAAAAAAAAAAAAAGGAAAATACACAAAATATTAAACAAAGAGATGGAGCTGGGGCGAGGGCGAGATATTTCCGAAACTTCAGAGGGACTTCTAATCCAATTGAGATCGAGATCTATTGATTTTTTGAAAGCATAAATCCCAATAACGGAATTTTTTTAAAGATATATAAAGAGTTCGAGAAATTTCCCTTTCCATGGTAATTTGATACAGCAGTTGTTTCTCAAAATGAGACCAAACGAAATGTCTAGCTTGTTTCCATTCCCTAGCGATACATTTCTTGACTGCCAAGCATGTGTGTATCGTTAGGTTTAACTGAGTCGGAGACAATAAGGGCCAACCTTGGTGTAATAAAAGAGATAAGGGTGAATTCGGCAAATTTATATCGTCAACCGTTTTCAAAAAAACTAGAATGTCTGCCCAAAATTTAAACACTATTGGGCAGGACCACCAAATATGTAGGTAAGTTCCCTCCCCCTGCCCACAACGCCAACAAGTATTTGGACACGTTGTAAACATAAGAGCAATCTTGGTGGGGACTCTATACCATTTGTTGACGACTTTATAATGAGTCTCTAATAATGAGAGATCATGGACTCTCGGAAGGAGTTGTTTATACATATTTAACCATTGGTCATTTGAAATTATAATGTTTAGATCTTTTTCCCATCTTT
This sequence comes from Spea bombifrons, assembly GCF_027358695.1. Taxonomy (NCBI): domain Eukaryota; kingdom Metazoa; phylum Chordata; class Amphibia; order Anura; family Pelobatidae; genus Spea; species Spea bombifrons. The sequence goes on from NC_071094.1 coordinate 5,523,036, forward strand.
CTTTTACCGAAATAGTGGGTAAGTCTCCCTCAATTACTCTCATCAGTTCTATACATTTTGATAATAATTTTATAGGTTTAGTAAGGCTAAAAATAGATGTAATTCTCCTATGGATTTCACTCTGTGTGCAAACTACATGTTTATTGATACAATGTTTAATCCTTAAATAATTAAATATGGATGGAGAAAAAGGTTTCAGTTTTTCTACTAGATCTGGAAAGGGAATCAGTTGTCCCTGTATCATAAATTCAGCTATTGATTGTATACCAGCATCTGTCCATTGAGCAAGAGAGATGTTATCGATCGTTTTTTCTAACACGTCTATGCTTAATGAATCTATCAATTTCCCTTTAATGCCTAATCTTTTTTTAATACGTAACCATTCTGGGATAATTCCCTCTAGAACCCTGTTTTTCCCTTGGATTTGAATTAATGTGTCTCTATCCTTTATAGACCATACTAATTTATTAAGATGAGTGTTTCCCAAGGCATTTTGTTCTATTATATACCATCTTTCTTTTTTAATGGTCTGTTGATATATTTTAGTTATATGTAACAAAATGCTTGCATCATATATCTGTTGGATCAAAGGGAATCCCATTCCCCCATTTTTGGGTTTAGCACCCAGTAATTTAGAATTTATCCTAGGAATTTTCCCTTTCCAAACAAAGTTTATAAAAGAAGTATGAATTATTTCCAGCCAATTCTTTGGGATTTTTGCAGGAAGCATCCGAAACAAATAAGTCCATTTCGGAGTTAAGTAGGCTTTTAACGCGTTGACCCGTCCCCACCATGAGAGATCTGTTTTCCGCCATTCTCTAATCAATTCAGTAGAAGTTTTTAAAGTACGTAGATAATTTTTAGATACTAGATCTTCCAATTTATCTGGAATACAAATCCCTAAATAATCAAAATCACTCGCCTTTGTATTCAATGAGTAACTCATTGAAAGTCTGTAAACGTGATGGGGTTTCATATTTTTAACTTGCGCAATGGACTTATTCATATTTAACTTATAGTTCGAAACCTTACTATATTTTTCTATTTCGGAAAGAAAGATGGGAAGTGAGGACAGTGGATCAGACAAAAAAATAATCACATCGTCCGCATAAAGAAGAAGTTTATATATGTTATTACCTATCTCAATGCCCTTGATTTTATAATTATTTCTTATCTGAATAGCAAGGGGCTCAAGAGACAGAATGTATAGGATAGGGGATAGTGGACACCCCTGACGGGTGCCATTCTGAAGGTCGAACCAGTCAGAACAAAAACCAGAACCCACTACCCGGGCGCTAGGATTAGAATATAAAGCATTAATAGCTGTGTACATCCAACCAGAAAGACCGAAATGTTTTAAAGTTACTTTAAGGTACCCCCAACTGACCCTGTCAAATGCTTTCTCTGCATCTAATGACAGGGACAGAAGGGGGCACCTATGTTTTTCTACATAGTCCAATATATCCACCAGACATCTAATGTTATTTGCCGAATCTCTGCCCGACACAAAACCCACCTGGTCTGGATGGATCAGAGTTTGCAAGATTGGTTTTAATCGTTCCGCAAGTAGTGACGAAAATAATTTTGTATCGACATTTATTAATGATATGGGGCGGTAATTTTTTATGTCTTCAGAGTTTTTATCTTTTTTTAATATTGGTAGGATATTGGCCTGTAAAAATTCTTTTGGACAGGAGCCTGTGATCGTGATTTCATGAAACATATCTAACATTCGATCTATAATATCTTTTTTAAAGGTCTTATAAAACAGATTCGTAAATCCATCCGGCCCAGGTGTTTTAGCTCTTTGTAATTTATCAATTAGTGAACTTAGTTCTTCCCTTTGCAGCGGTTTAAGTAATGTTTCTCTCTGTTCTTGATTTAAAGCTGGAAAATTTATCGAATTTAAATATGTCTCTACCTCTGACTCGTTAGTTTCTGATGGTATATTATATAATGAATTATAATATAGTCTGAACCCCTCTGCAACATCTTCAGGAGACATTCGTATGTTTCCTTGTGTTACAATCTTCGTAATTCTTTCTTTGGCCCTTTGTTTTTTAAGTAGATTTGTCATTAATTTATCTGGTCTATTGCTTTTATGATAAAATTTTAATTTTAATTTTTCCATGCAATATCTAGTCTTTTCCAGTTCTTTCTGGTTTATTTTATCTCTAAGACTTGCTATATCTTTTATAGAGATATGTGTAGGGTCCGATTTAAAATCTTTCATCAAATTATAATAAGACACATAAAGCTCATTTAACAAGTTCTCCCGTTTTGCTATCATATTTTTTTTGATCTTAATAAAGAAGCCCCTGGCGACCGCCTTATAAGTACACCATCGTATCCCTTGGGATGTTTGACCTGCTTTGTTTTCTTGAAAAAAATTTTTAGTCATATTTGAAATAAGTTCTCTATTTATTGCTGAAAACAAAAGCGAATCATCCAACCGCCATGTCGTACACGAAGTTGGACCCCAGATATCTTTAAGATCGAAAAAAATTAAACTATGGTCAGACCAAATGTTCTCCCTCAGTAAAATCCGTTCAACTTGGTTAATTGCTCTAAGGTCACCGAGGACCATATCAATTCTAGAGAATGACTTGTGTACATTTGAATAATGAGAATAGTCTCTTAGTGAGGGATGCTTAACTCTCCATAAATCATAAAGGTTAGCTTTATCTATAATATTACGAAAGGAATTAGTTCTCTTTTTTAAATTTTTATTAATTTGTTTATGCTTACCAGTTTCTTTATCCATTGTTATGTCTAATATGCAGTTAAAATCCCCTGCAATAATAAGAATTCCTGTTTTTATTTGTTCAACTTTATCCAAAATAATTTTAAGATGTGTAAGGGGCTCCTTATTAGGAAAATAAATATTAACTAATGTATATTTTATGTTATTTAATGTACCCACCCATATCAAGTAACAAGCATTTACATCTTCTTCTATATATGTTGTTTCTATACTAATATTATTTGAAAAGGAAATCGCTACCCCTCTTTTTTTTTTATCTTGCAATGAAGCATGAAAGGTATGTGGAAAGAGTCTCCCCCCCCATCTTAATTTATCAATAGTCCTCCAGTGCGTTTCTTGAAAAAACGCTACGTCAATCCTTTCTTTCTTTAGACACGAATAGACTCTACTGCGTTTTTCAGGCGAGTTTAGACCTTGAGTGTTGACCGATACACATTTAAGACCCATTTAAATGATAATAGAGAAAAGGACTTTTCTGGTCTGTCACAACGGCCCTAGCCCACCTGCAAAATCTATATAGCCCCTCTGTTTTTCCGCCTAAAGCCCCAGCTCCATCTCGCAAACCATAAAAAACATTTACAAAAATACAAATCATATTAGAACATACATAAAAACCAAATTGACAAAAAGTACTCAACCAATATACTCCATCACAGGGGCAAAAAGGCGAGACAAAAATGCACCCGCAAGTGCGACATAACATAAGTAGACTAAACAAATGCATCCCGGTGATAACAAAATTATCAAGATACATACTTAGGTTCAAATGAACCGAAAGGAGGAGAAGAGATGGGAAACCTTGTTAGAAATAATGGCAGGCGTTGAGAACGGTGGATAAATCATATGTTATGACAAAAAAAAAAAAAAAAAAAAAAAAAAACTGAATAACATTATAGTAACATTATATAGAGAAGGCAATATATAAAATATATAGAATATTAAAGATGTATATTGAGTGGAATCTTTACACTCAAATTGTCAATGATTTTTAAAGCAAATATGACACAATTTACAACAGTACCATAAAGGTTAAAATTGAGTTGAATTTTTATCCCTTAATTATTTCTAGTTAGCTCCCAGGTCTTTTCCGAATTTGCATTCTTGGACTCAATACATTCAATATGACCATGAATAGAACATTCAAATATTAGTATAGAGAGATTAATATAATAGAGATCTCATCTGTAAAGTACCTCTCAAATAGATTCAGGTCTTAATGAAGATGCAATAAAAAAAGTAAATTCTTTAAAATACATTGACATAAATCTATGATTGACCAGACCCATAGAAAATTAACAAGTATGCATAGGAAGTTTGCGTCAATATCCTAAAAGGAGTCATAACGAGTGCTATGTGCAGCAATCAATTCTTAAATAAAGTGCTTAAGTGTATAGATTATGCATAAAATCTATATTAAATATGTTATTTAGAATAAAATTAAAATATTTATAGTGAAAGGAATTACTGTGCGAACTACATGTATTATCTAGTATTATTCTACTTCATAAAGTGCTTTTATATAAAAAATTTATATTAATTAAATTATTTGTTATATTTATTGTGCAAACTGATTATAATAATCAGCAGTGAAGGAAAAAAAAAAAAAAAATAAATAAACATTATGTAGAAAAAACAAAATGTGAAATATATATGATATCAGAGATGTATATTGGATGAAATCTTTACCCTCAAATTGTCGATAATTTTTAAAGCAAATATGACAATTTACAACGGTACCCTAAAGGTTAAAATTGAATTGGATTTTTATCCCTTAATTATTACTAGTTAGCTCCCAGGTCTTTTCCAAATTTACATTCTTGAACTCGATACATTCAATATAACCATGAATAAAACATTCAAATATTAATATAGAGAGATTGATATAATAGAAATCTCATCTGTAAAGTACATCTCAAATAGATTCAGATCTTAATAAAAATGCAATAAAAAATATAGAGTCTTTAAAATACATTGGCGTAAATCTATGATTGACCAGACCCATAAAAAAAAATTAACAAGTATGCATAGAAAGTTTGCATCAGTATCCTAAGAGGAGTCATAACGAGTACTATGTGCAACAATCAATTCTTAAATAAAGTGCATAAGTGTATAGATTATGCATAAAATCTATGTTAAATATGTTAGTTAAAGTAAAATTAGAATATTTATAGTGAAAAAAAAAAAAAAAAATTACTGTGCGGACTACATATATTGTCCGATATTATTCTACTTCATAAAGCGCTTTTGTATAGAAAATGTATATTAATTAAATTATTTAGTGCAAACTGATTATAATAATCAGTAGTGAAAGAAGAGAGAAAAAAAAAAAAAAAAAAAAAAAAAAAAAACAAGAGTGATCAGCCGTGTAAACGTGTTGTTCTTGTAAAAACAATCATATTATTAGAGATCTACTGTGAACTTCCACACAAAAGAAAAAAAGGAAAAAAAAAAAAAAAAAAAAAAAAAAAAAAAAAAAAAAAATAAAGATCGAATATTCATAGAGTGTAATGTTAATCTTGTATAAGGTTCAATCTTATTTTAGAATCTACTGGGCGCCTGACGATTGATCTCAGTATAGAGCTTGCCTATGTAAATCCAAGGCAGCACAAATATTTAAGATACAACTTATGAAAACAAAGAAGAGAGGAGAAAAAAAAAAAAAGAAAAAAAAAAAAAAAAAAAAAAAAAAAAAAAAAAAAAAAAAAAAAAAAAAAAAAAGGGAGAGAAGAACACAATCAAATATTCTTCTGTTTTATCCAATCATTTAGAGCATTTGCATTCATGAAAGTCTCTGCGGAGTTATTCCAATACACTCTTAGGGCTCGCGGAAAAGCCCATATATATTTGATGCTTTTTCCACGCAGGTATTTTAAATCTTGTAAAAAGGTTCGTCTCCAATTCCTGGTTCCCAAAGAGAGATCCGCGTATATTTGGATTTCTGAAAATTTTTTATCTTTAGAGATCTTTTGACTGCGTGCTCTTAGAATATTCTCTTTCCAATGGACCGAAGCAAAGGAAACAATAACGTCTCTAGGAATGGTGTCCGGCAAATCTTTAGGTTTCTTCAAGCGATGGCATTTATCTATTAAATTATGAGGCAATGGCTCTTCTATTTGCATATCCTGAATGAGTTCTACTACAAATGTTTGTAGTTTGTCAATTGTATAGGATTCTGAAATATTCCTAAAGCGTAAGTTGGAACTACGCGAACGATCTTCCAGCTCTGAAATTTTAATTTACAGATCATCATACTTATTTTCTAAGGATTTAAGCATTGTTGAAGTTAGGTTCTGTTGATCTTCTAGAAGTTGATATTTAGCTTCAATATTTGTAACTTTCATTGTCAAATTCGCAATATCCTCCCTAATTTCTATAGAGCTGGAGGCAATTTCTTGTTTTATATTTTTCAATAAATCTTCTAGAGCATTTCGTAGTATTTCTTGTGTTACATAAGAAACCTCCGGTCTAATAGGACTGGACAGAGTGTCTTCCATTGAAGCCGATGACTCAGCATGTGAATACTCCAGCGATTCCTTTGTATGTCTCGGAGAGAAAAAGGATGATGGTCCTTTATTTGATTTGGATTCTTTCTTATCTTTTTCTCTATTTTTAATAGGCTGCTGTTTGGGAGGCATAGTTGAAGATTTATGCTACTAACAGCCAATTGTATATATATAATGAAATTAAGGGAAAAAAAAAAAAAAAAAAAAAAAAAAAAAAAAAAAAAAAAAAAAAAAAAAAAAAAAAAATCAGGTTTTCAGGTTTATCGTGAATTTGTTGTCCCATTCATTTAGTTAATCGAGCTCTTTCCTACGTCTTCAGTGAGTCTCAACTATCAGTATACAGCTATCCGTTATCTCATTTGAGTTCATTTGAGTTTTTTACCAAGCTATAACCGGCTTTTGCCGACTAGTGACCGCTCTTGAACAGACCGTAGTCCAGCACTGCAGCGACAAGTATATACTTGCCAGGTCACGATAGCGTCGTCGGCAGAATAACAGTTTCTGCACAATAACTGCTCGGCGGCTCGACGGCTCAGCAGCCAAAACACAATAAGTGTGTGTTTAAAAAAGAAAAAAAAAAAAAAAAAAAAAAAAAAAAAAAAAAAAAAAAAAAAAAAAAAAAAAAAAAAAAAAAAAAAGGATTTATCAAGATTGTCGTGAGTTTATCGTCCGGTTCCTTTGGTTAATAAGGCTCTTTTCTATGTCTTCTGCTGTCTTGATTCAGTATTCAGTAGTCAAATATCTCCTTTGAGTGCATTTAAGTTCTTTACCGAACTGTAATCAACTTTAGGCAACTAGCAACCGCTTTTAGGCAGACCGTAATCCAGCACTACCACGCGAGATGTATACTGCCAGGGTCTCGGTAGCGTTGACAGCAGAATAACAACTGCTACAAGGTAACGGCTCGGCGGCCAAACACAGCATAGCGGACAACTCCAAACAGTCTCCCACGGCACCTCCGCAGATACTGTAAGTATCGTATAACGAATATAACATACCGCGAATTCCCGGCAGTAACGGTGTAAACACGACTGCTGTGGGGGCCGTGGAGAGCAGGCACATTCCCCGGCTCAACTTAGCTTGCCTCAGATTAACTCAGCCTCGCGGCATCGCCGCGTGGATCCCATCCTCCTCCTCCTCCTGGCGCGTGTAGCGTCACGTCCTCACGTGCGTCACGCCCCTCATCTCGTCCAACAGTTATCTCATCATTCATCATTTTTCAATTAGTAATGAAAAAAATCAATCGCTGGAAGGGGGTTCTCACAGGGATGGATTCCATTATCCACGACAATGTTTTATCTCATCGTTTGCTATTCTAGTCTGAAGGAGACTTTGCAGATAACATAAGTGATAAAGATTGTTCTACTAATAGAATCCAGCTCTTTATCTGTCTTTCCTGCAAATGCGAATCGCAACATATCGCTCTTCAGGAAATCAACGTCATGGAGGGGGGAAACTAGGAGGTAAATGTCTCCAGATGACCAATTTTAAGGATTCTTCTTCTCTGTATATATAATATAGAACTGGTGGGAGGGTTACTTTCATTTTTTTGACACATTGAAAAGTACGGGAAGAATATCTGAATGTCCCCCATGGAAACCCCATAGAATGTTACTACTGGTATCTGATATCGGATGTCTATACTTCCCTCCTGGCTCCTAAGAAGGTCATGTTGGCTCCTAAGTATGGCTTGATCATTGCTACAAGAAAGTCACCTGTTATGCCATCCGCCGTCTCATTGTACAACCCTAGTAATTGTTCTTGAGTTTGATAGTTAAGATCTCATACAGCCTGACTCCTGGAGGAAATACAAGCCGATATGTTTGTTTAGGACGTGAGGCTGGCGGTGGGTGCAGACCAGATGTTCGATAGGTTTGGTTTCTCTTTGGCACGTCTAAGCTTTGGGAAAACATCCCAGGCACCCGGCTGCAACGTGATAATTACACACTCAGCTACATGGATCCCAGCACTTAGCTTCCGTGTAATCCCTGGAGAGTCGCGCAGGCGATGAGAACATTTCCTACACCGGCTCTTTGCGTTACGCTGAAGCCCGTCTCAAAAAAATAATAATCCCTTGTGGCATAAAGGATTATTTACTGTACAAAGGGTTTTCCCTTTAAACAACTCTTCTATTATCGCAGCGACAGCAGTGATATTTCGTTCTGATAAGGGCACGGGAAACATTAGAAAAAGGAACAAATGTTTACAGTAATGTAGGTCGGCGCTGGTTTTATCTCATTTTATTCCATTAAACTCCCTTTATCTGCAGACCTGGAGGCCGCCATTGTTGTCAGTCATGTGACATTTTGGGTGAGTTTCCCACACCAAGGTGATGCTTTATGGCAATGCTAATGAAGTCCGCTGCGCCATAGATGTTCATTAGTCAGATTGTTGGCTCGGTGGATAACAGAGCTAGAACTCATATAAATAGCTAATTTTGTAACAAACGTATTTTTAACCTAATACTAGTAATAAAAACATTTTTGGGAGTTTTTTTACTGAAAAAAAAAAGATAAAAATCATTTTCAAGCTTTTATTAATGTATTTGCATTGAGGTTGGCCATTAACGGACCTTTTCCTGCCTGAGTTCAACTTTCGCCCCCCCTCGCCCATATACCTTGCACCTCCACGCTGTAGGTTAGCGACGTGTTCCCTGCGGGGCTGGATGCCAGGCAAGTATAATATCCGCTGTCCATTACTCTCAACTCAGAGAGTCTGAGAGACCATGACGGGAGGATGTTATGTCTGAAAAAAAGAATACAACCATCTTCAAGCTAAATCCAAACCAATACGGGGGCCTTCATACATTTATGGTATTTCATAGCAGAACTAGACAGCAATGACTTATAATGGCAGCGTGATGATGTCAGAATGACTAATGAAATGTCTTACATCATTTTTTAATGGCGTGTTTCGTTTCAGTGGTGATGTCACAGATGGAACATCCACTGTAGTATCTTAAAAGAAGGTTGGAAAGCACACATTCTACCCTTTGGCTACTATCTTGCTGATTGTTGAGGCCAATCAGAATGAATGTAGTTAATTCAGTTCTCTGGAGGTGAAATCCATGAACCAACATCTACCCATCCAACGGAGACCTCGACCGATGAGCTCTTTATTGCACACCTTGCCAAAGCAAATATGGCTCCAACTCCACTTTGTAAAAGAAGGCGTCCCTTTAGGAAAACTCATATTGGATGAATGCCAAGCTGGGACTGTTTTAAGACCTAGTACTTAGGACTGTGGCTTACGGCTCACCACCCAACCCCCATCAAAAGAAGGCACGTGTCTCAATATCTGTTGATCTCATTGAATTAGTCCAAGGGGGTGTAAATGAGTTGAACTGAAACCATTACACAACTCTGTAATGTGATCTTACAATGGGGGGGGTGTTAGAAAAATATATTACATCAGAAGTTGGAGCCAGTCTGACTGTACGTAGACGTCGTTCGGAGTCTAATTTGTGCTGTTTGTGAAGTGCAAGCGGCTCGGTAATGGGCGTTAGACCAGTCTCATTCTACGGTAACCAGTAATGCAACCTCGGCGTCCTTCAGCTCATCTTTTCTGGTCAATGGACTGCGGTGGGCCACTGAGCTCCAACGAACCGGCCCACGTTGACACCTGGCTCCATCCAGCTAATGGTTTTATATGGCGGTGGATGGTTTATAATAAACAGTATCTGCTTTTACCGCTTGTAAAGTGTTACTTTTCTGACCTTTGTGTTAAAAAGCATCTGCTAACTTATTAAAACAGGGTTGCCAGACTATAGCCGTCAACTACCATTATTAACCATTAATTTGTGGAGGGTTTGGTTCTTCGTGGTGTCAATATTTCCCGAGAAAGTAACTTTAGAGGTCTGCGATAAGTCCTGGGGAGGCCTAATAGAGACCGATAGCATCTCTGTATGGTAGAATTGAGTTATCCATGGCGATGGAAATGGAAGCACGCAAGTGGGTATCGCTGCTAATCTCCAGCGGCAATGACTATCGTTAAAGAATATGTAAAATAATATATATATATTGCGCTTCCTACCTGGAAGAGATGATCGGCAATGGGAAGGAATCTTTTTTCCAAGATACTACGGGCAGCGGCGTTCCATGTGCCTCACACGGCAAATCGACTTCGGAGCCCAAAGCTGCCACCACATGGATTGGAACACCGAGATCATGTGACCCATTCACATTTATTCTGGGCTTTGCTAAACAGGAGAAACAGCCACGTGAAACAGGTCAGCATTCTTCTATAAGGTACGGTCTCTCCCGATCTCGGGTCAACAATGCTTGGTTTATGAACACGAGGTTCTTTATAGGAAAAAGGAATCATATACATATATATATAAGAATTTTACTGACTATATATGGTGTTATGTGTTATAAAAGTGATCTGAGATTGGAAATGCGTCATCAACAAAGATCCACCTTAATGGATGTAGAATGGGATCCAGTCTAACGGATATAGATATACTTACTGTGCACGATGAGTTGAATTTCTTTGCTGGCGGTGCCAGCCGGGTTGGTAGCTGTACAGGTGTATAGCCCGGTGTCGGCACCGGATGGCAGCGGTATCGAGAGGCTTCCATCTCTGTTGACGTGATAGCGGGTGCTCTCTGGGGTCAGGACTTCTTCTCCCTGGTGGGTCACATTTAATAGCCATTGGATGATGAAAATGTGGGGTCATAAAACGTAAGTATTAAAAAAAAAAAAAGGAAAACCAGAGGATTAAGAGAAAGCGGAACTTTTCAAAGAGTCACCTTTGCCCACGTGACAACAGGACTCGGATGTCCTCTGGCATCACATGGCAGCATAACCACCCTGCCTTCCAGAGTAGTATGTTCAGCTGGACCAGGTACAATGGTGGGAACAACTGCGGATATAAAAAAGAACTTGATTCCCAGCTTTCTGTAGAGTCATCTTTATGGTCAGAAGCCCCCTGTAAACCTAACCCCATCAGCAGAGGAGTGATTAGCCGCGGCGCTCTATATTACACCGAGTAATGACAGTAATTACAGTAATTAAAAACATCAACAAAAATATTTGCTTTCATGATAAGCACGGTAAAAACTGTCGAGGTTTCCGGTTACAAAATCTTTAAACTTACAAATAGTTTGTAGACAAAAGAAGCTGTAGATTAAACCATCGCCCGCCGGCCACGAACAGCTAGTCTTATAATGGTATGTAATATAATAGTATGTAAAGATACTATATTTCTGTTACCCACCGTGAACACGCAGGTCGATGCTATGATTAGATGACCCGGCGGAGTTGGCCAGTAGGCAGGTGTACTTTCCGGTGTCCTCCCTTAGCGCCGGTTCTATGTGTAATGCTCCTTCTCCGTCCACAGAGTGGCGCCACTGAAACTGCAGCTAGTAACGGAAAGAGATACCATGTGATAACGGAACCGGCATTAAATATCACATGGCCATTCCCTTCTGGAGTCTATCAAGACAGCAATCTGTTGTTTCCAATGGATCTAATAACCCCGGAAAGAAAACAGACGCCGTTGTGCCGCTGCTCTAATGATTAGTAGAACAATATTAGTATTCATTTAATTTTAGGAGTGTTAAATACCACAGTGATCTGGATCTTTTGATATTTTTAGGGATGGCTGCGATGTCAGCCAATACTCTATGTAAGTCAGAATGGCTCTATATTATCACGCAGCTTGAATTAAGGAGATAAAGTACTTTTGCCATCGTCTTAAACAAGATGGTACCAGAAAGCTCAAAGGAATTTATTGTATGAAGGACATACGTTTTGGAATGTTCTTCTGCTTTAGGCGATTCCAGTGAATGGAGGAGAGTTTACCGTTTTTGAGTCTTTCAGCCAGCGTTGGACAGGGGGTGGATTTCCAGCCATGATGGAACACGGTAGAGATGCGGGACGTCCTTCTATCACAGTGACCTCGGAGGTTGTTGTAGCCACCATGGGAGCAACTGACAACACAAACATAAGGAAACACAACCAGTGAGATGCATACTAATATGGTCATAGATATTATAACCATTCTGCTTGAAAGAAGCAGTGTACACAAGGGAGTTCCATCACCGGCCAAGGAGATGACCTACCTAGTCCTGTAACACTGAGCAGGATTTCGGCTTGGACCCAACCAAATGGATTCCGTGCCTCACACACATACACCGCAGCATCCTCAGGCCTGGCGACTGAGAGGGAGAGACAGAGAAAGAAAGACAGAGAGAGAGAGGTGATTGGTAACACCATCAAAAACATGTCCACCCTAACAAGAGAGGGCTAATTGCAACCTACAGAGGGTCAACACTTCACCCAACACCACCACCACGTAGATAGCAAACAGTACAGCCTTAAACACACAGACAGAGCTTAATCCGTGATATTTACGGTGTAAGCAGATAAGACAAAGACTCACTATTTACAAAGACTTTGAGAGTTTGGCCACGTTGACTCATTGAATGGGTCTATTTGATCAAGGATATGGTGTACAAGTGTCCAAAAGGACAAACTAGTCTCAAGGAATTAGCTACTTATCTCAAGAACCAACAACAAAAGACAAATGGAGATCAGCAGACACCGGGCTGGATGCTCCACATTAGTACTTTTAGAATTTAAAGAGATAAGTACATGTTACATGTCACCACATGAGTATCATCATCTTCTCTAACAGGCCACGGAGTGATAATAACTGACAAACAACTACAAACTTCTAAATCTGACTGCAGGCTCTTGGCTAATTTACGACGGATGAGTTGGTCAAGTGACCTCTTGGTGACCACTTCTTCTGGACTTCAAAAAGGACCATAGTCACCGGGTTGGAGGCACATCACAATGTGCTTCCTATTGAAACCAAAAGCATCTTAGGGGTGGGGGTTCAGTGGTGGCCCTCGGTATAAAAGATGGGACGCCAGTGTTCTTTGCTTGGGTTTTTTTATACCACCATGGGCCATAATTAACCTCAATTCATCCCAGAAATCTACATAAAATGGAAAAAAAACGCATCTACAATGGTAACGTGACCTTCCACCACTTCTGTTTAAATGCATGTCAGTATATAGTTCGCATCATTTAGATGAAAATTTAATTTTTCTCCCAAAATTGTGATAAATTGCAATAAATCCTTGAATAGTACATTTTCTTCCTCCAGGATCTTCTATATTAATAGATCTTACTTATTTAATCATTTATAATAGTTAAAAGGGATATAAAATATTAAAAAAGGTAGAAACCAGGAGTTTCTATGCTGGTCTTTAAGACTTGAGCTGAACAAAAAAAAAAATTTTTGATAGACCATTATTATTGTAACTTGAGAAGAGATCTGCATCATTTTCAATAATTCTCACACAGGAATTTTTATTTCCTAAAATTCTAAAATCCCATTGAAACGCTAAAGAGAGATGACAAAGGATTATAATCCGGAATCACAACAATAGGCCCTGCTGGATAAAGGAACCTTTCTCGTATGATCGGTGAGATATTACAATACAAATACAATACAAAGTATTGTTCATTGCAACAGAGGTTCTTCTATGAAATGTAAATAATCCAAGAATTATTTTAAAAACACATATTGATTGTTCATACAGAGCAAGGTCTGACTGCGGCACTAGACAAAGAACAATGTCTTGGTTCCCACGGGGTGACCAAGGCACATGGGTCTCATACCTTTGATATGGACTGTACTCGCTCCAGGGCTCTCAATAATCTCTGCTGTTTCAGATGGTTCCACCAGACCTCCATCCTGCTTGGACCAGGTTACGCGCGGCGTGGGACTTCCGTCAGCGCCGCAGGTCAGCAGGACACTCTCCCCAACCTCTACTTCAACATCCACGGGGAAGTCGGTGAATTGTGGTGGTACTAGAAAAAAAATATATATGATGTAAAACCAAGATAAAAGCTGCAACATTGTTTCATGTGTATGTTTATGACCACAGAAAGTAAAAAGAATTTGGATAATAACAAGCTTTGCCTTTGGGTTGGATGTTTTATGATTCAGCAACGGCCTAAAAGCAATGAGGGCCTGATTTCTCATAAGACATGCTAAGATCATGGCTTGGATCTTTGGTGTGCAAAACATGTGGGTGTCAAACTAAATATATGTGGTCAAACTACTGGGTAAATCCAAATAAAGGAGTGTAACCTGGAGCCAAGTCGGCTAAAGTCCCTTCTTCTCTTGCGTGTTTGGGTCATCGCACATGCCTACACGTGTATCCAGTGCTACAGTGATACTTGCTCGGCTCATACACGTCAACCAAATGGCATCAAACAAGTTCTGGCTAACAGATGCAAAATCTTTATGGCCAACATGAGGACCATGGGCTTGCAGTTCACCATCATCTGGAGAGCAACCTGTTACTTCCACCGCAATACATCTCCTAATGTGATCAGTTGACTTTGTAGATGGTTTGTGCTCTCGTCTACCTGTATCTTTTACGTTCCTGCTCGAACAGGACTTTTAACAACCCTCTGATCAGAAATAATTAGAAGGCAAATCATATGTCTGGAATGGGAGTTTATAGAAAGGTGACAACCTTGACTGTAAAAAAAAAAAATCCAAAAATATTTAGTGCCTGAGGGAACACCATCTGCAGGCTTCACCAGCTGAACATTCGTCAGGACATTCGGCGCATGTTAGTTACACCCAAGATACACTAATCTTTAGAGATCCCTGCTAGTAAATAGGACTTTAGCTACTGGTTCAGAAGAACATTTTCCACTAGGATCCACGAGGGACCTAAAACAATTCTATATTGTTCCCATATAGTTCAGGTTCTTAGCTTCTCAGTCTAGTCTGGGGTTTTAGTTGAATAATGTAGCAAACTCCTCCGTGCTGACCGTAGAACCCACTCGGAATGTTGACAGACGAAAGTCTTGTTACAAATGTAACACCGAACTCAGCAGAGCCTCAAAAGATGACTTCGTTGCAGAGTCCAGGAGTTACCGCCCTGTGATAATTAATTAATAATTGTTCAATTAAATATAAGTTTGCTACAAAAGGGATATTCAACAATCCTCATTCCATGATGTCCTTGATGTCAAAGAAAGCTCCTCAGAATAATTTCATAGCAGAAAATCGTCCAAAAAAAATCGCCTTTGAGACACAGATCTCGCTGTCCCTCATTTGTAAGCCCATCTTTATATAATGTGCTGTAACATACCTATAGCTGCAGGCGATATGCCTAAACAGTACGTCTAAGTAACTCCACTTACATAAAAAGCTACCCAAAGGTCATGGGGGTCACCTATAAAGGGTTGTCCATTAGCCATTTGAACTTCTACCCGATGAACAGGATCAAGGGTAAACCCACATAGAGATCACTGATCAATCTTAATTGAATCACAATGTTCCCAAACACAAACCTGTGAGTAAGTCCTAAAAATATCAGTGAAAACACAGATTACTTTGCTTTACAACGTCAATTACCAGGTTTTACACCAAATCACTTTTTTTGTGCATAAAGAGTCTCGCTTTGCCTCTCATCAGTCGTGTGAGCCATCACACCTTGATCCCTAACTCTTTGGTTTATGTAAAGGCAGAGACAATGATGTCAGCAGGTTATGACATCATTCCACCTGGTTGCCTTTGTCGGCAAGTAAGTACTAATGTATCAAGGCGGAGGACAGAGGGTGTCTGAGACATATACAGCTTTGTTATGACACTTTAATTGTTTGAAATATCTGAGCTACCGCGTTCCAATCCATTTTTTCCCCATTAAGTCCACATCAAACACACATCCGGAATAATAAATACTTTCCCCAAAACGCAACACCAAAGAGTAACTGATCTGGGTAACATTCTATTATGTTAAAACCTAAGTATTTTTTTTAAAGACCCCCCAGAAATCATAAAATCCCCTTACAGTTTAAGCTCGAGAACTATTTCTCAGAAATACAGATTTAATTTTATTTATATTTACCAGATTTCCTTGCCTTTTTTGTTTTTTTTAAATGCACCGTGGGAAAAATAAACATTCGCCCCCCAAAAAGACATTATTTTTTCCTTAGTCAAGTTAATGACATGGTTAAAATAGTTGAGATTTTGTGAAGTGACTTGAAAAAGGAATAACGATTCTTGTGGTTTCCTTTAATTTTGCCCGGCTTCAAAGGTTAACCTCCAAATTGCTCAGAGCCTCTGGTAGGGAGGGCATTGCTTTGTAGTAATCTGTAGATCTCTGGTACGCAAGGGGTTACTCCAAAAAAAAAAAAAAAAAAGGTTTGGGGCAACACAATTTCATTTCCTATAATTATTTTGAAAGGAAGGAACACTCCTGGTGAATAAAATCTGTTACTAAATAATTAAAATGATTACACTTTCAAGTAGATGACGCTCTCGGAGTAACCGTAGACCAGTGATCTCTAATCTTTTTGGCGCCCTTTGGGTATATTTGAGAGTCTTGGAAAGAATAATCATCAACTAAGATCGCTTTTGGAAATCCCTTTTTTTAGATATAAAACGGGTCATTCATAAAAAAAAAATCCACAAAAAAAAAAAAAAAGAATAAATAAAAATTAAAAAAAATATTCCTAGAATTCTGATTGTTATTCAATAGTATCAACGGCAACAACAGCAGTGACTTCTTCAAGGGGTTGACAATTTTTTGGGTCCCTGTTCCAGGGGGGGGGGCTCGCAACGTCTTTAATTAGCAGGCCATGAGACCCTTTCAAATATTAACCCTTTAATAATCTATCACATACAGATTTTGTGATGACTCTTCAATGTTGAGAACCCAACGTTTGTAATAATAATGGTCCTTTATGGAAGCCATGACTTGCCAGATGGTAAAGATATTCTGAGAGTTACCCGTATTGAGCACAGATTCAGCTGTGATATAAAAAGTGAGAAAAGCATCAGTTTGGGACGCTCAGAAACGTAGACTTTGGGGGCAGATAAGACCCATCAGTAACTGGTCTCGTCTTCCATTCAGGAGCCATTGCCGCCATTGTTGAATAAGAGTAGACTATGTAGGAATCCGCTCCAGACTGTGTGACCTTGAAAGTCATTGGATTTTCAGAAAGTTCCTGGATATCTCTCCCCATCACTCTCTTTTATCACCTTTTAACTCCTGATTTCTTCCCCTTCCCCCTTGCTTGTTAACGATAAGTAGGACACCTGGCCGGAGGACCTTAAAACCGAAATTGATTAACATAATATGCGTATTCCCTCGGCCCTCTGGATCTTAGTATTTCGGCAGGAATTCCCACTTATCGTTACGTTCTTCCACTTAGCGCCCCAACACTTATTCCAATCAACTGAAATTCACAGCCATCACACCTTCGCTAAACAGACACATCGCCGCGAATTCTATCACCCGCCTCCCAATCCTTTAGGCGGTAAAAGGCACAATTCATTCATTTAAAAGGACAGTGTTGTGTAAAACGTTTATGACCCTATCACAAATCCACACAACATTGCGACATACTGTTCAGATCCATACCTTTGTTAGTTTGCTTAAAACTTTACCATATATGGATTTATTATTTTTATCCTAATAATTAAACATTAAAAATATTATCCTCCTCCTGACATAATGAGTTTATCGTGATGAGACGATTGAGATCACATGATTTTATAGGAAGCCATCTAAAATGACCCTAAATAACATTAATATGCTATTTTTTTTCTTTGCCTATATAAAAGTGTTAGGGTGTGTATCGGCATCCCAGTGTTCCATTTTAGAACTCTAGGCAGCCAGTGGGAAACAAGAAAATATCCTATATCCCAACAAATCCTTACAAACCAACATGTTGCCCAAGCTGATATTCTGGAAGGATCCATGCTCAGACTGAGAGTCATTGGGATTTCATTAGAAATCAGTCAATCCAGCCGAATATGATGGCGCTACATAAATAAATAATACATGTTTGAATACGCAACACATCATAAAATCAAGTAAAATGTGTATAAGTATAAAAAGTGGGTTTTTTTGGAGCTCCTAAATGTCTACGGCGGCTTTATATATCGAGGAGCAGACACACAACAAGAAAACGAATTAGCAGATTTTGAAGAACCAGATATTTTGCAGATAAAGTAATCCATTCCGATTCCCACAAAGCTCCCCGGCAAGCCTTATTCAGGTTGACGTAGCCTGTTATATACATTTTACAAGCGTATGCCCCGGCAGATCTGCTCTGTGTCCGCACGCACGAGGAATGACTGCACAAAGCCGAAATTTTGACGTTGGCCAGCGAGAGCCGAAGATCTGAGCCGTTAATCACCGTTCGGCTGTTCTATTACACAGAGGCCGTGGAATTTCTCAGAGAAAAGAGCCCTGGACTTAGCGGAGGAAACAGGAAGGAACAGGGACTGAAGGATGGGGAAAAGATTAGCCGAAACATAACATTGAGGAGCTTGCAAACGGTTCTCCTTGTTCCTTGGGGGGGGGGGGCAGGGAACCCAACAAAAGCTTCAAGGAGCACACTTTAAAAGGCTAATTATATCATAATTAAACGCTGTGGGTAACGAATGCTCTCGACAGGCTCCTGGAACCTCTAATTCCTATTATATTAATTGCAACAATGGCAGACAGAACTCTAGACACAATGCAACCGTGTAAAACGCTTCTAATCTGTTGTTGGTCTCCATGGCAAAATAAATGAACTATGGCAAAGAACAAAAAGTGTCTGTTCTAACACAAATTATACAAAAAAAATATAATCAATCTTTAGAATTTAGTAATAAAGTCATATGGGGACAAAACATGTTTTTTTTAGAGTTTAGAGTTAAAAAAACGGGAAGGGTTACTTTGGGCCGGGTTGTCCGCATTGTTCCTTGGAGGCCTTATTCCTGCCAAAGGCTTAGGGTTTTTCAAACATGCAAGAAAAACAATTAGTAATGATTAATAATGTGTGTTACTAAAGACATATAATGTATCAACCTGGACATTTGAAGTGTTCTGGGGTATCGCTCCAAGTCCTCAAGCTAGGTCTAATCTAGCGCGACCTCGGGGATTCATCATGCTGGGTTCAGTGGAAACTTGATTGCCCATATATCTGTCTCTTTGCCTTTAGTTTGATGCAAAATTCCCACTTAAGTCAAAGGGGCAGAAATGGGAAGCCAATGGAAGAATAGCTCTTTAGGAAAGACGATAGCTCTTTGGACCCAGATCCCTCTGCCTCCTTATCCTCCTCTGATGCCCCTCTTTTCTAGGAGCCACGGGCATACCTAAAGTATTTGGCACCTGGGGTGCCTTTTATATTTGGCTCCCACCACACTTTAAAATGCAAAAACACCCACACTCTTTCTCACACTCTTCCACTCACTCTTACTCATGCTCTATCATACACTCGCTCATTCTTAATAATGCTCTCTCATGCTCTCACTCATTCATGCCTACTCTCAATCCTTCTCTCTCACTGTCAATGACTCCCTACATTCTCTGCAGACCTCTCCCGTGTCTCTTTCTTCTTTCCCCGCAGCCCAGCTTCTTCTCTTGAATCTTCTTCTTCTCCAGTCTTCTGTCTTCTTTCTTCTGTCTTCATCCGCTTCTGCCTACATCTTCTTTCCTCACAGATTTTCAGAGAAGGTGAAAGTTCCTTCAACTCTCATTCTCTGAGAACCTTTTTGCATTATTCTGGCCTATCAGAATACTTCCGCAAAAGAGCCTCTCCTCCATTTCTCAAATGGAGAGAAAGAGTTCTCAGAGGTTCTGCCCTTTTGCAGAACATGGACGAAGAAAGAAGACACAGGGAGAAGACAGAATAACAAGAAGATACAAGAGGAGAGAGTAAGCAAAGCTGCAGGAAAGGAGACAGGGACGAGAAGCGGTCTGCGGAGAAGCGGTCTGCGGTCTGCGGACATTGAGAGAAAGGGAATTTCCTGGAGAATTGGGACCTGTGTGGCACCCCCCCCTGATGAGTGGCACCCCGATGGGCCAAAACTACCACCCCCACCCCACCCCCTAAGTTCACCACTGCTAGTAGCTCAGAATGTTCGCTGGGTATGAGGGTATCGCAGGGTTCTACATCCCTAAAACCCCCAATAATGTGTATAGAAACAGCAGGGAATGGGTTTATAAATTAAATTATCTCAATGAAATAATCCTTGTGTCAATGGACCATGTAGCTGCCCAAAGTACGGACTCCCTGTGCTCTCTCATACGGTTTATAATGCTGTGGGGGAGATTCCTCTCTAAGGCATCCAGAAATATCCGGGATAAGACTTCAGGTTAATATAATCCTAGGCATGTGTGAGACGTGATGTTCTTGGTTTGTCTGGAAGGAACAGCCTGCGTATCTAAAATGTTCTCATTCCTCTGTTCGGACAGCGAGCTCCTCTACATCTTTGCTAAGAAGCAAGAAATGGGAGAACAAAAAGGGCCCTTTATCCGTCAAGGAGGTGGACACGATACCTCAAAGCCCATTGGAATCAAAGGGTTAAACCGGAGGCTGCTCCAAATATACCAGTAAACCCCACTTATCCGAGTTATTTAATGGTCTGTCTGTCTGTCCCATCACATCTGTTTGCCAACATGTGTCTCCGGCCCCTGTGCTACTCGTGTGTCAGGGGGCTTTAAATCCTTGTGGAGTTATTAATGCTTCTGTCTGCCCTTTTTTGTGTCGTTAATGGAGCGTTAATGCCTATGTCCCCCGGGGCATCTTTTTTTTTTGCCTTTTATCATGTTCTAACATGTCTGCCATTACAAGTTGTAAACGCTTTTCCAGCTGTATCTTTCTGGACAAGACTCGATAACAAGGAGGAATTGTACTTAACAGACATGAAAGTTTTCTTCTTAGTTTTTTTTTTTATAGTACATAAAAGTAATGAAAGCCCTCAGCCAACCACATCATTCGGTAACCATGTGTAATCAAGGGCTATATTCACTAAATACTGAGTTGTATTGAGAGGAACATTTTACGCATTGGGTACATTATTATTATTATTATTTATTGTTGTATATAGCATTACTTACTACATTTAGTGTATAACGATAAGATACCCGAAGTGGGCAAAGCGGCTTTTGGGGGGCTGTAGAACCCTGTGATACCCCCGACATTCTGAGCTCCTAGAAAAGAGGGGGCATCAGGGGAAGACACAGGGATTTGCTTCCCAAAGAGGGACTGTCAGTCTAAAACAGTGACGACTGGGTGGTATGCCAAATACCCTAGTGAGTGTCTATGGAAAGAGGGGCTTAGTTGATCTTCTAACTGCACCCCTAAATCAACCAGGCGGGTCGCTGGCCGGTCGGGTGCTCTAGTGTACGGCCACCGGCTGGACATGCCTGTCCGCAAGCTACGTGACCATAGAAACATAAGGTGTGCTTATATATATATATATATATATATATATAGATATACAGTATATATATATATAGAGAGAGAGAGAGAGAGAGAGAGAGAGATAGATATCCGGACATCAGACCCACTTATGCCATCAAGCAGCCGCTGCCCGTCTCATCATCGCTAGTCCGGCCCTGAATTCCACGCGCCGTTTAATAGATAAACCCCAATAAAAACCTGCGTACGGCAAGCAGACATCATTTTCACTTAAAGTTGTAAGAATGATAGTATTTTAGGATCTTTTGTATCAGTTTCGAAAACATCCCATGGGAGCCTCCCCGCTCTGAAAAAAACCCAAAAGGTTAACATACGCCTATGTTATTTTTGGGGTATTTATATACTTTTCGAGGATAATTGTATCTCTTGTGACAAAACCTCTTTCCCCGCTCTGTTATTTTATTGTCTGAGTTATCAAAAAGCAAACACTGTTTGTGAAGCAGGCCTCGCGTTATCAAGAAGTAGACAGAAGGAGTCCGATAGCGCTCCGTTATACACGGACACACGCTCGCACCGGAGCCCCAACGCTCACCGGCCACGCGAGCCCAAAGCCCGCAGGAGTTTCACCAATCGGGAAGTCACATATTGGAATCGGATTACAAGCTATTTTGTAGGATTGTAGATGAGACTTTTCTGTATTTAAATGGTTAAAAACAATGTTTTATATAATAAAAAGGTTACATTGTTGGTTCCTATGCAAGGTCTGAGAAGACAAGGCAATGGCTTGAGGGGCTTCTGAGTTATAAGAAGATCGTTGTAATTATTCTTACAAATGCTTATTAAAGGTGGACGGAGAAGGTTTGGACAAGAAAAGCCACTTAATAGCTCCAAAGGTCTGCGGAAAGGTCTATAACCATCCCAAGGGCAGCTCAAGGTCAAAAAATTAGCTTCCAGAGAGCCAGAGGTGACAAATCAAGGAAAAATAGAGATAAGGATCATAAATGAGCTTCTATTGAGAAGAAAGGCACTTTGTGCTTCAAAAAGGGGTATTTGGCCCTCCTTTAAACTCTTGGAGAAGAATAGGACCTTAATACACGGAGTCTGTGGCCCAGTGTGGAGGTATTTACAAGACGGCTTTGAACAGGCTGCAGGCGTTCATGGCCACATAATAAGAACGAAGTCTTCTCAAAGGCAGAGCCTTCCGAGGAACCCCTGCCTCAAATGAACGCGTGGGGAGCCATAAGAAAGGTCAAGCCAACGCAAGGACACGCCGAGGGGAATGTTATACCGACTTCCCATAGTATCCGAAGAACAAGCATCAAAAAGAAATATGTTCTTTAACAAACACAGAGCATTCTCCAGGTGATACAACTATTCTCGGCCCACATGGTTTGGTCATTATGTACAAGCGCTTGACTTCCACATCTGTTTTGGACAGAAGAATGTCCTATCTGTAATTATTACGACGCAAGGGTAATAACTCTTTGGTCTTCTTCCTTTAGAGTTGATTTTTCTATTGAATATTTTAAATAAAAAAGTATTCACATATATATACATGGAAGGTAGAATTCACTTCTATGGACATATAGATCTATAGGATAATCTCCACCTTCACAGAATAAGAGAAGGACTTACTGCCCACTTCCACGTGGATGACGTCGGACGATGTTCCTGCCTCGTTGGATGCCACGCAGGTATACGCTCCTGCGTCTTCTACATTCACATCCCGGAGCCTCAGAACTCCTTTGTCGGAGTTGATTAGAGAGCCCGTCAATTCCTCTTCTCCTAAATAAATAACATGGAAAGGTTTAGAACTCGGGCTACATCCTTCTGTGAATACCGTACATCTTAGAGCAGATCTGGCCGAATAAGAGCCTCCAGCTGTCGGAGGCAATAGTCGGGGGGGGGGGCATTGCTGTCATTTATAGCCATTGTAGTGTCACATGTTAGTATTCTGGCCAACAACATAAGAAATGTATCAAGAGGTGATCTCTGTTACCTTTGTACCATATGACCAGCGGCGGAGGGAGCCCCTCCGTCATACACTCCAGAACGGCATCCTCTCCCACCGGCACTTGCAGAGACGATTTCACAGCACTGACTTTTGGAAGTTCTGCAAAAGTTTTAAAAAGTTTTTTTTTTTAAATAGTGTTTTAAATCAATTTTTAAATACAGAGTTTTTCTCCGTGAGGGCCAAGGACAAGAACGTATCCCTTGAGGTTGCCAGGGTTCACATCATGAGAGTAATTAACCTGTTTAATTATACGTACAGCTACAGATGCTACATACAGAACATTGAGCGGATTCGTTCAAGTTAGACCCTCACAGGCATCCTCAAAAAACCCAGTTTTTCCTTCAGGTATAGCTTAATCCCTAAATTACGCAAAAAAAAAGAAAAGATGTATCACGTCAAATCATTACATTTACCGCAAACGTACCTGTATAGGTGAGGATTACGGACTGCTCGTCGGTGCCTAAATCATTAGAAGCTACACAGCTGTATTTCCCCGCATCGTCTTGGCTCGCATCCTTAATCAGCAGCGTGTGATCCTCGGTGATCGTATATCTGTTTGCGGGAAGACGCAGGATGCATACGATGTAAAAAAGTATAACAAAAAAATAATAATCCAGCCTTTGTCTCCTTATCCAGCACTGTCTGTCACTAACCTGCTGTCGTTGCTGAGAAGGTGGTCTCCGTGTCTCCAGGAGATGCGAGGTTCTGGATGACCCGAAACGTCACATCGTATCCTTACTACTCCTCCGAGGGTCAGCTGAGTGGCACTTGAGTCAATCTGTATGCGTGGAGGTTCTGGGAAACATCAAAATCCCAAAAGACAACACTCATTAAAAGGCTATCGCCATGAGAAGACTTGATGGTGAAAGAGTTTTGGATGGCTTGTGCTCTCTTCAAAACTACTTCATGGTTGCCCCATTTTCTGGAACCACCTAGTGGTCTATTTTACTAAACCTGTTATGAGCCAAGGCCATGCCCAAAGGAGACACCGTTAGATGTAAATCCGCAAAAATAATAATTGTCACATCGTCTTACATCGTCTGCAATATAACTCTGCTGGATCCCATGCCAGCCGGCAATCAGTAGAGTTCTATTTTTCAGTCTATGGAACCCAGCAGGGGTCAGGTGAACCCAGAAATGATTCTCACAGGTCTTGTACAACCTGAACATAGATCATTTCTATGATTATAATTATTATTATTTTATTATATATTTCTATAAACCACTCTTGGACGTAGCACAGTTTGGATTTACTTTATGCCTAAACCTGGGTAAATGACAGTTTGGACATTCCCTGTGTATATCTAGATACTAAAAATCACAGCAGCCAAGAGCACAGGGACATATGACCCAATACCAGCAAATCATAAAAGCAGGTGAGCAGGTGACATCTTACCCTGAACAGAGAGCCAGACCGTCGCGGTAGTAGCTCCGTGATTATTGGTGGCAGAGCACAGGTAACGGCCGGCATCGCTTGGCTGGACATTCCGAATCTCCAGGGAAGAGTTTTGTAGGATTCTTAGCCTTCCCTCGTCCAATATTCTCTTATCATATTCCCAGGTGAGGTTATGACGCACGTCTCCCAGGACGTGACACGAGAGGACAGCCAGGTCACCGAGAGAGGCGGTATAGTTACGGAGGACAGAGATGGTAGGTGGAGGCTCTACGACCAGAGGAACAGAAGGTCAGAGGAAGGAAATCCTTGACAATAACAAGAAGCCATATGTATCTAGAATGCACATGGACAGCGCCTTGAACAACACCATCATTAATGAACTGGGGCAGTTGGAGATGGGTTCATGTTGACCCACGTTGTGTCCTCATTAAAGAGGGTTTGAACATTTTCATCTCATTAACTCAATCTTTAGGAAGTTGCAAAACTTTTTATTTTTATTGTTCCGGCAACATAAGATTCTGAAGAAGACTACAGTTATTATTAGTTCTTCTCCACGGGCACCGCATCCCTACCCAGGAACACCTCAAATGTTTTTACGTTCTTGAGAGCAACGCCAATTCATTCATCGACGAAGGCCAGGACATGTCAAAACATATGTCTGGAGATGCTTTATGATAGGGATCATACAGATTTGCTGATGGAGATCTTTCCAATCTAATGGATAAATAATGAATACATCTGAGATGCTCCTAAGTGTTGAGCTTTTTACCATCTTGTGCCTTTTGTTGGAAACGTCAACTTATTAACTCTTTCTCTTACTTCAAGTCCAAGACATATCAGCTTCCATCTCTCGGGGATGGAAAAAATATTGGGAATAATTATACAGATCAGCTGAGGATAGATCCTAGTAGTAAGCTTGCAGACTGAGCATGGTCCATTTCTTACATGGCCGTGGTGGCCATAAATTAAGGTCTTGAAGGTCAAAGGTGTGATGAAATCCTGGTCTACTTACCTGCCACGGACACCGTGGTGAGGGCATAACTTGCGCCTACTTTGCTGATTGCGGTGCACACATAAACTCCTTCATGACGACCGGACGCAGATGGCACCTCCCAGGTGGCATTGCCAGATTCCCTAAAAAAAAGAAGCAGTAGTGAGCCATAATCGAGATAACACAACACAACATTTATACTTATTCCCAAGAAGCTGTTTCATAATAGATCATGAGGTCCTTAGCCGAGCCGTGGCCAGCCAAATACTGGTTGGTGATCACAAGAGTTTGTCAATATCTGGAATGATACACGTAACTCCTGATCACGACCAGTTGTGGTTCCATCTGAAAATTCCACCCAGTGGCCACAAACTGGAACCCACAATTCTAATTACTACGTGTGTCATAGCGTTTCATTGTGGTCAGTGTGAGTACTGGGAGTAAGAGGTTCTGGAACAAGCGGTAACCCCGCTAAATGCCATTCAGACATTGGAATCGCAATCAGTCCAAATCAACTTACGGGAAAAGACGTTCGTCTCCCAGCTTCTCCCCATCCCTTGAGAAGCGTAGTCGAAAGGGAATGTCACTGACAACAGAGCAAGGGATGACCAGCGGGCGCTGATGATAGCCCTGTATATTAGCTGGCATTGCCACAGCGGGCACATCTGCAAGTGGGTAAGGGAAAAAAATCTCAAATTAATACAACAATGCAATGTAACAATGTAACTGGACAATGCTGCATTCAGTGAGATTATGTGTTACATCAGGGAAATGGCTTCTCGGGCAGAAGGAATGAGTTAGAGTCTACCAGTCGCTTGTGTTATCTCTCATACCTGGTACTACGCTGGTGTAAGCCACATTGGAGAGGCGCTGGAACTGGTGCCCTCCGTGGTCGGTGCCGCGGACCTTCATGAAGAAGCTTTCCCTGGGAGCCTGAAACTGGGGGACCGACCACAACTGCTTGGAGCGTTTGTAGGGTAACCTTTGAGCAGGCAGAGAGAAGTAAGATTCGCCCGAAACACGCATAAGGTCCAGGGCTTCCACTTTTCCCGGTGGAGAAAGTCCGCTGCAGTTGATCATGGCCGAGATGGGGATTCCTTACACAAGAGGCAGAAAACAAATCTGAATTCCCAATGTTCTCTATTGGCGGACAGAGGACACAACATGCCCACATCAACATTTAGATCCATACAAGGTTTCACCTCCATATAAAATTCACCAAAGAGCAGATCCGTTGTCATTTTGACCACCATACAATATTTTTTAGCGTTATTAGTCAGGGACTTTTCTTTAGCTCAGCAGGGGTTATAGGGGCCACAAACCATTTAAACCATTTTTGGGTGAAGTCTGTGTTTCTTAGAGATCATGATACAAAATCTTATGAAACCCTAGTTTTTATCAAAGTGCTAAAGAACAAAAAAACCAGTTCTTCGCTTTCTTTGTGTCCAGACGTCCCCTATGGATAATGTACAGACGCAAATAGGCACCCATTGTTTTTTTTACCTTGTATTGGACGTTCAATCACTCGAGAAGGATCTATAACAGCGGTCGTGGAAAAAGCTGCACGGAAATCCAGAGTGCTGACCCCCGTGATTCTAACCGTGTGACGGCCGCTGCTGCCAATCTGCAATGAGACAATGAGAGGCTGCTGATGAAGACCACGCCGAACCGTCGGCTGATGATTATCACTTACATATACCGTACACGTAATGTCAAAAACACGGTACCCAATTACTATGAGAATCTGGAATGCCATGAAGACATTATCTATGGTGTAAGACCTTCTGCCTTTGTCTGTTTCATGGATAATATTTTAAAAGGAGAACTTATATGGAGAAGTTCTAACTGCAGAACTTTGGAATGTTCGTGACAGTTTCTCCAAAATGTATCTTCGTAAATATCTCTGTGATGTCAGAATTTGGGCTTTTTAATGATGCCTGCCTTCAAGAATAAGCTGGGCCAGATCCATGTGCATTAATCAGGATGATGATGATGATGACGTGCGCCTATCGGGTTCACAGCCTCATTAGGGTAACGAGCTGCCAGTCTGACGGAGGGAAATGGAAGCAGCCCAAGGAAACAATAAACAAAATTTCAAGTTGAGTTTATTCCAGAGATCAAAAAGATCAAGCCAGGGGGGGGGGCAGAACGGCCCCACACCTTCACCATGCGCTCATTATAAAAAGTGCCAGGATTTTATTTTCCACGAAAGATCTGAGACGGGTTTTTAGTAGTGCCGGCTTTAACCCTAAATATTCTGACTACGGCAGAAAATGCCACTTTCTGCCCCCTTTGGTTTCGGCCAAAAGTTTACGAGGTCGGTTACATAACACATGTTTACGGGGTGAATGTCGGGAAGAGTTCTTTCCCAGGACTAATTGGTTGAGCCCTTTAAATAGTTTGAAATAAGTCTCCTAAATACACTAAAAACTAGAAATCAGAAAGCAACTTAACATAAAAAAATATTTAAAAAATAATTAAAGAAATGTATTTAAAGTACCAATAAACTATTAAAAAAAACTCTAAATGGCTCTTTAAAAAAATTTTAACGGCTACGGTGAAAACCTCAGTTTTAAGGACACAAAAAGTGTTTTTAGAATAACTGCCCCCACCTTCACCTCATTTATAACAGGAGCTACTTCAGAACCATTATCGAGCGATCTTCTCCCACTCATGTCTCCCTCGCTTACTCGATTCCGTACTGTAGGACTCGGCTTCGCTCAACACAGAGTGTTAATTTATTACCTTGATAGTCCAGATTCCAGGAACCGTTGGCTTCAGGCCTAGGACCAGAGCCGAATTAGGGATTGTTAGCAACTCCTCCAGCCCCTGGCTCACGGAAAGCACTCTTCCTACAGAAGAAGACATGGGTGAGGTTGGTCGGGTGGAAACATTATCACATTGAGCTTCCCATGAAGCAAAGACAGATTATGACAAGGAGAAAAAAAATGGTCTATGGAGGAAAAAGCAGAATAAAATAACACAGAGCGATATAAACGAGATCTCCTTCAAGATCCAAGGAGCTTTACACGTTAGAAGGAGAATTCCATACCGGTGGGATCGGTGATCTGTATATCAGGGTCCGGCCCGCTCAATGATATGGTCACTTCTTTGAGGCTGGGATCAAATGGGATTTTCCAGTTTCTCTCTCCGGCTGTCTCGTGGTCGGTGGACAGCAGGTGGACCTTGGAAGCCTGGATGGCCTCCTCCACCCATTTCAACACCTAGAAGACAAATACTCCGATGATCAAAGCTAGTCCTGAAATTGTTTGTACCCTGAAGCCTTTAACTGGAGGTCTATGCTTCAAGATGATAAAGTATTGATTTTCCAATATATGCTCCAGAAAGAAACCCCAGTTTACACCGGACGGGTTCCATGCATTAAATAAGAAGGGCAAGTGTGAAATGTGAAAAAAAAGAAAATAATTGTCCACCGTCTTAACTAAACGTATTTACAATATTCCCGTCCGTTAGGTCAATATCAACGGCAATACTCATTTTTCATATATTCTTTTAGTTGACTCTTACATTGGTGCAGAACATGGATTAACTCAAACGGCCCCGTTTTCGACAGGCGGGAGGAATGGCGGCTACGTAACCGGCTTGCCAGCGAATGAATTAAATAAACATCGATCAACATCACCCATATGTTTAAACAATCCTCTGGGTGGTATGGATAGTTACTTTAAATAAATAACAAAAGGGCTCTCAAGTTATCCGCCGGTAGGGCTTGGGTAAGGGGAATTGAGGATGTGATTATTCAGCACATTAATGTGACCGTGCGAATGAATTAGGGCACTGTCAGTAATCAGAGCCAGATGGGCCAGGTTCAGCCGGCATGAAGGAGACACGCGGGCTTCGGCTTCCCCTCCGTCATAAACAGCAAACAGATGTGAGCTGAGGGGGGTCTGTGCGCCGAAGGTTCAAAGCATCTCTGTTTGTAATACAATCACTGCTACAGGGAGACTAAAGCGAATGAGACGGCTCACCTATAAAGCGGCCGCAATTTTACAGGGAATGCATCTTCTATATATATTTATATTTTAATGTGTGATGCAAGATCCGAAAATCCTTAAGTTCTCATAAAATACCATGCGAAATGATTGAGAAAAGTCTAAAAACAGAATGATGAAGAAGCCGTAGGAACCCGACAATCACTTACTTCGTTAACCTGCTGCTTGTCCAGGTGGAATATTTGCCCGGAGCTGGTGGCCGCGATCTCTTCGTAGACTCGGTAGCCCTGGTGACTCCTGTCCCCGCAGTCCCCAGTCAGCACAAAGACCACCTTAAAGACAGCACAGTGATAGAAACTCACGGCAAGCAGTCACGGCAAGCAGTCACGGCAAGCAACCTCATTTCATCTTCGACCGACGCTACGCCAAGAGCGTATAGCAAGACTGCATTGGAAACATTGTTACCAAGCATGAGGCTCTTCCAATAAACAAAATATCTGCCCAGTTGGGAGCGTTGGCGACGATATCATAGTCATTCTAAAGGATATTAGTGATAGTGACCCTGGCACTTTAAGGCCAACGGCTCATAGGTCCCAATAGCGCAGTCGCTCCGGGATACTCATGGCCGCATCTATCTACACTTTTATCAGCCTGAATGGAGACATGTAGCTAGCGGGGGGCACACGCTACGTTATTACATTGGCCGTCTGTGGTGGACGGGTAACGGGGCACCGTCCAGTGGGGCAGTCACGTCTCCAACTACCCTCAAAGAGAAAATGTTGGGAGATATGAGCTCTAGACACCTACTTGAGATTGTTTCAGCTGCAGCAGCTGCAGAACCTCTTGCTTCTTCCTGTAATCCTTGGCTCGGGCGTCCGTGAACACATAGATGAATGATCCTGGGTTGGATACCTCTACGGCCAACTTAATTGCCCCGACGCTCATCTCTGGGCAGTCTCCACCTCCCTACAGCCACGTAAAATAAATACGAGTTCAGTTTTTATTCCTGCTCGTTGTAATAAAAACTGAAGGAAAAACTCCAGAAGGATATATAAAATGATCCAGTACCTGGACGTACAGCTCCTTCAGCTCCCGCTTGAATTTTTCGGGGTCTGTCGTTATAGTCATGGGTCCGATCTCTAGAAGGTAGATGAAGAAATGCGTTGGACAGACAGACATTACATTTATTTTTGGCAAGAACGGATAAATTTAGGGTTGTCATTTTCGACAGAGAAAAGGAAGGTTTCCCGGACTAAGCTGGTTGAAGTGGTGCTGCCCCACCAGCTGCTAATTGTTATTAATGGGGAACGGGGTAACTTCTAAATAAGAATTTTGGTTGGATGGTTTAAATTAGGTCTTAGAACCATAGCACTCGGAATGTTTGCTGGGTATGAGGGGATCGCAGGGTTCTACAGCCCTAAAAACCCCGATAATGTGTATAGAAACAGCAGGGACTGGGTAAATAATATCCATACTTTGTGTTCTAAACAATACTGCGTTACCTAAACACCAATCAATAGGTGACCAGGTCACATCAACCATTTTTTAACAAAGGGCCGGTTGACCTCGACCAGGACTTTCCAAACTATTTTGGACTGGCACGGTCAAAATGTATGTATAAGTGTGTGTCTGTGTTAAGTGTGTGTAAGTGTGTGTGTGTTAGCGCGTGTGTGTGTAAGTGTGTGTGTGTGTTAGCGCGTGTGTGTGTAAGTGTGTGTGTGTAAGTGTGTGTGTGTTAGCGCGTGTGTGTGTAAGTGTGTGTCTGTGTTAAGTGTGTGTGTAAGTGTGTGTGTGTAAATGTCTGGGCCCACTCACATAAAATACGTGCTACTAACGTCTCTTAGAGGGCAAGCTCTTGGGACCGGCGTCCATAGGCGTCCACCCACACTGTCGGATGTTCTGGAATGTGTCGTATATCATTAACAAGGCAATGAGGGATTAGTCATGGATTTGCTGCTGTAAATGCAGCTGTTCTGGGGGTAGGATCAGGATGTACTACTCACAATAGCTGATAACAGCCATTAAAATCCTATCCAACTACATTACTAATTGAGGTCTCTTTGATGCCGGGGGGGGGTTATCGGGAGACATTGAGGGGAGGAATTAGGAACGAAGGGAACTTTTTAAAACATGGCTGCCATGGAGAAAGTGCCAGAAACAGGGGGGGGGGCACCAAGGGGTATTTGGAGGGGGTCCTGGGCCATAAGTTCGTTCTGGGCCCAGGCATTTCTGATGGCTCCTTGGCATGGCAGCTATGGCATCTATATGTCATGCACTACTTGTTACGTCCCGGTTACTCGTTGTACAGCGCTGCGGAATATGATGGCGCCATATAAGTCAATAAATCCTAACATGAATGATAATGCCTGGTTTAAACTAAAACTCCTATCATCCTCAGCTAGAATAGATGATTGCATTTGCACGCCAATACTTGGAAGGGGCCAAGTTGCCCAGATCCAGGGTAAGTAGTGAAATCTACCCCGGGTAGATAGTGAGCAGCAGAAAAGCATGAAAAGCTGGGGTTTTGGGGCTGTTTTCTGCCCCCATTTGGAGTCTGTTTTGGGGTTTTTTCTCCCCGGCCCCTGTTATTAACATGTGGTTCAATTATTTCCAGCGCTGAGAATGTATTAATGTCATTATATTCCCAGCTGGACGGAGGCTTCCAGCTGCACTCAGCAAGTTTCGCTTTCCAGGGAACATGCGCGTAATACGGCCAGCCTAAGGAGGTCTTATCTGAGACCTGTCTGCTAGTGGACCCCATATCCCAAAATGTACAGCCCCGTCCTAAAAACAGCTGTTTCCCCTCACAAGGGAAGGGCTGCGCCTTTAATAACAACGAAGGAACAACGTGAATGGCTTATGGAACGAGAACAGTTTAAGAGTAGTAGATTCATAGCGCATCAGCTAGGGGTGCGTGGTAGATATTAACACAAAAGTAATCATGTTTTTCCTTTCTTTCTTTCTTTTTGTAACACTACTCGGAAAATGAAATAAATGCAGGATTATTTTTCACGGTAACTTTTTGAGAGCGTAAAATTGGCAGGTTTCGGGGGGGTTTTTTTACAGCTGGAGTAGCGGGAGCGAATGGGTTAATCAGCCAATGTGTCAAAGGAACAAACAGAGAAACACAAAACACACAACAGCACAAAGGGCTCTGTTTGATCTTTACAATTTACATCTCACAGATCTGAGACTATACGGGGTTTATCTGCCTGGGCATCTGGCGCTGTATGTTTGTGCAGCCCGCTGTATGTTTGTGCGGCTCGCTGTATGTTTGTGCAGCTCGTTTGTGTCAAAGGAACCGATGTTGGTGTTTAGGAAGTCTGATTCTGAATTGTATAATTGTGCAGAAAAGCATGTTTGCGCGAGGAAACGTTTGCGTAAATATTTACATATATTTCTATATTTTTATATATATTTATTTATATTTTTATATTTATTTATATATATATATATATATATTATATTTACATATATTTCTATATTTTTATATATATTTATTTATATTTTTATATTTATTTATATATATATTATATTTACATATATTTCTATATTTTTATATATATTTATTTTTATTTTTATATTTATTTATATATATATATATATCTTATATTTACATATATTTATATATTTTTATATATATTTATTTATATTTTTATATTTATTTATATGTATATCTTATATTTACATATATTTATATATTTTATATATATATATTACTATTTTATATATATTTATATATATTATATTTGTATTTATTTATTTATATATATATATTTATTTATTTTATATTGTTTGTGTGTATATATATATATATATGTATATATATATGTATGTATATATATTGTGTTCTTTCTATGTGATTGTATGTTTTTTGTTGTGTGGGAATGTATACTTTATAATTTTATATACTAATCCCCCTTTTTCTTAAACAGTGAAATGACTAATTAGCCGGAGACTCTTGGACTGAGGCATAACTCATTGCCAGCTGTGATTATAATCAGAAAAACACATGCAATTGATGTTTTTTTATGAAAAAGGGCATCATACGTTTCAATGTTACCAAAACATTCAGCTTTTGTAGTGACATAGTCCCTTAACCCCTTGTGTACCCCATGCAACAGTAGTACTGCGATGTGTTGTGCACTCCAGGTGTTATGAAGGGGTTAAACATCTACAAAATTCTTTCCATTTCCTAAATAAACTCCTTAAATCTTGCGAAACCTCAGATTATTATTCTAAGAGGGAGATTACAAGAAGCCGACATATACCGCGGCGCAGCACTGTGCGGCTGAGATGCCATAAAGACTCGTGTTCCGATGTAGCAGGGCATCATTTTACTCGCCTTTGAAAGGCACTAAAAACAGAAACGCTGCCAATGTCTATCTGTGGCCGAACTTCGACTCACATCACCCTCAGCCATGCCAAGCAACTCTAAATCTACCATGTAAGTCCCTACAGTCTACAGTATGCTGTCATAGAACGATATCAAATTCCAAAGAACAAAAAGCGACTGGAGAACAGAGAAAGACTCAGAGCCGGCCGATAAATAGTTAAAAGCACATTTTCCCCCTTTTCATTGGATTTTTATACTGTGTTTGTATCATAAAGGTAACTGGAGCGGCTGCCAATTCTCTGAGAACAGACATAAAAAAAATTGTATCTTATCTGAGTCTTCTGAATTCCATGACGTTCTGTATTTAACTTTAAAGGTGCTGGAAAGCATGAGTAATATGTTTCTACTGCTATGTTTTGTTGGCTTCTCTGGCACGCAACAGGTTAATGATTAGGACAATTGCCTTTCTGGGTTCCTATGGATGGCATCAGTGTAAAATATGCTTTATTTAAAGAACAATGGAATGTCGCATAAAATCCGCCCCTGACCGCCATACAAAAACATCCTGGCCCGAAGAGCTTACTATTTGAAGGGATGTCAGGGACCTTACCTGGATCGTGAAATGGAACCAGGACATAACTGCCGATGGCCTTCGTCCTGCGGTTCAGAGTGCGCTCCAAGATCCGGTTGGCCCCTTCGATCACCTGTCTGAGGTCATCGTACATCGAGCCGGTGACATCAAACACAAAGGCCAACGATGGGGCGGTGTCCTCCTGGACGTCTCCATAACCCACCTGGACCATGAAGAAAGCGAGCAGCAGAACGCGCAGATCCCCGGCAGCCATCCCCCCTCGCCTGAACCCGCGCTCAGAGGGCAGCTCGAGGGTCTTGGAGAAGAAGAGGACCCTGTGGTCAGCGTCCTTAAATCAGGTTGGGTTACTGTGCTCCGGCTGCAGCCCCCGGTCTGTCTGATGCTTCTACTGGCAGCCTGGCTTTATAAGAGAACCTGCCCCCACTCTGCCTTACCAAACTTTTTGGGAGGAGAATTTCAGCCCCTTACAGCAAACAAAGAGACCCCTCCCTGCCTCCTGCACAGAGCTGGCCGAGGGTAAACCATGTCTCTGGATACCTGAGAGGGAGGAGGGATGTACAACAACAACCACCCCCTCCCCATAATCATCGTCCCCTTCTACCATACCAGAAGAGAACAAGCATCCGAAAAAGTAGCGCACCCTTCCCTTCCACCCCTTCCCCAAATTCTTTCCTTCTTCCTCTGATTTCCCATGTTCGTAGCACAAACTTCAAATGGACAGAAGTACCCATGGTGAGCGGCGTTGTTATTCTATTAATCCCTGTACCCACTGCCTAGGGCCCGTCGTCATGTCTCGAGTTGGGCTGCCAACCGTAGCAAACAACCTAAGGCCCTGCACCGTATAAATTCGACTCCTTCCGCCCGTAGCAAAGGTACGAGACAAAAGGTCCTTGTGCTGGAACGTATTTGGTCGTCTGCCAATTACTACTCGTATTGTCACTTTCTCCCCCCCATTGCAGAACTTTAATGAAAGGGATAGGGCCGAGGTCAATTGGAACTCCATAAAAGGTTCCAGAGAAGGGGTCAGTGAGATCAGTTCCTCTTGCTTCAAAGATCTAATTTGCCCCAAGTCCTTGTCCTTCCTTAATGATCGAGGGTTCCAGGTTATTGCGTCATATGCTGGACCTTTAAGCCATTGCTGCTGTAGAAATAGGTGCCCTGTCTGTGGCCCTTGGTGAGCCCTATGGGCTGTTCATGTTCACTAAGACCCAAGTTAGATAGATTGCAAGTAACATCTGGCTTCAGTAAGAAGGCCCAAAATATTTCTCCAATGGCTTCGACAGAACCCCAAAATACCAGAAGGAACTCACAGAAGTTCAAATGTTTGGCTGAAATGTTAAAATTATGGAATCCCCCCGTCATGAAAACAATCATTGTGGGTCCAATTCTGGTAGACTGGTAGTCCAGTACTCTTGTTTAGCCGGTCACATCTTTATAAGCAACACCCGAAACATGGAACATAGGTGAGCCACGATTTCTGTTGACTTGACTTTGATCCAAGTAGGCACCTGTGCTCAAGCAGACACTTCAGGTGTGACATACAAATCAGGAAGGCGGCGTTTGGAAGGCGCTGGTCTCATCATTACCGATGTAGGTTCATGAGAAAAAAAACATGAGAATTTGGAGCTGTGTCGAAATCTGCCCATTGACCCTCAGACTGGACTAAAAGCCCCGATCCAAAGGTCCAAACCCTGAGAGTTCCCAGTGCTCTCTCCAAAAAGCTCTCCCCCAAAAAAGGAGAGGGACTGGAGCTGGAAACCCGGGGTTTAACGGGGTTACTAAGTGATGCTCCTTGGATACTGTGAGTTTGTGTGACCTCTTGGTCAACATCCATCCATTTGGCCAAGCCAAGCCAAATGGACCCCGGTTATTTTGAAAACGTGGCTTACGTGACGCCTTGCGCGGCCGCCGCTGTATCTCAGGGCGGATCTTTGAAGTATGATACGGAAACCTCGGCGCCGGGGTTACAAATCTTTCCTGGAATGTAAGACTAAGCAAGTTTACAAAAGTACAAAAATGTAGATAAAAAGTAAGACGCGTACCGCGTTAGCTACAGAGAACCCATAACTGATAAGGAGACCCTCCAATACAGGTTAAAAGTTACCAAAATGTACGCCAAAAAAATAGCTAAAAATTTAGTGGACGTCGGGGCAGATTTCAAATGATTTTGGCAGATTTAGGAAATTGTTTTGTGAAATAAGAAAAGTGACTCATATCCCAAATTATTCAGTAATTTGATTTCTAGGAAACATTTTTTTTTGTGTGTCTGTAACAGCAGAATGCTACAATCACTCTATTCAGCGAATACAGCCCCACAGTTTAAGGTGTGATTAGGGAAGAGTTTAGCTGTGATCAGAAAACAGATGAGGCATTCTGTACCGTGCTGCTGATCAGTGAACACATGCATTAAAGCTGTCTGTCTCCCCACCGAGACTCACGCATCTCCCAAACCTTTAACTTTATGGTTTATAATTAGAAGACGGCCCCTAATCAGCATTACACATGGCCAACGAGGGGCATATTTACTTTGGGGGGGGGGTGGATGGGGCTTTACATGACTTTTTAAAACATTGCAACCTATTGATTAGAATTAGAATTTTAATCACACTATTGAATTTAGAAACACATTTTACAGTCCTAGAAAAGAGGGACATTAGCTGGAGAGGGACAGAGGTCCCAAAGAAGGACTCTACCATTTAAAGAGGGACACTAGGGAGGTATGCTCGAAAATTAAATGTATTAATCCCAAATTTCCTATCATTGGATTCACTAAAAGCCACCCATCATCAGTTATAGACTTAGAAGCTTGTGGGGACAGTTTGCTACTGGGATTCCACTGAGGTGTTGATGTCAATGGTTACTCTCTTTAGGTGGGTTCTATGGTCGGCCAAGCTTAGATAAGGATGGACCAAGTCGCCCCAAGTTTTAGGAACACATAGCAGAGGAACCTACTGGCAGCTACATAGAGTAGACCTCCAACATCTAACGGTTCCCATCATTCACCTTATTGTCTCTATACAGATAAGAACACTCGAGTAGACAATTTGATTCATTCTACAGAATCATATAATCTGAGACAGCCTGACGAGGGGAAATGTCATTGGGTGGCCCAACAATACCTAAAGTTTATGCCAGGCTCTCCTAGACCCCTCTAGAGAAATGAAATTTGTGATCATTTATGTGACAGGTTCAGCACATGTGTTCTCCAATCTGGTTCACCATCATTATCCATAGTATCAGTGGCCACTCGAGTTCACAGTGTGGCTTGCAGGTCTAAGTGACCAAGCAGGCTTGACCTTCACTGGCTAACCCAATCCTTTCATGACACCATCGTCTGGCTGGTCCTGCTGAACTTTCCCTTCAAAGGCCACCATTAACCTCTTGGATATTGGTCAACTATGGAGCCACCATATCTAACATGTGGGTATATGTCTAGTATTCTAGTGTAAGTACAAGATTTTATCTTCAGAGTAAGTCAAAGGATAATTTGGGGGGCCCTTCATCCAGAAAACACTCTATTTGACCCTTCATAATATTTTTCCTTAATCTCCGCTTTACGGTATCATATTCAACGTCCTTTCAAAATAATAGAGGGTTCCAGAAACCCCTCTTTCTGAACATGATTTTCAAAAGGACTTCTATGGTTTGTGGAAAAGCCAAGGAGAAGCTTCAGGAGTGACCTTCTAGAATGTCAAAGGCAGGGGGTATCATATCTACCTTAGTCACAGGAGACATTCTTAATAGCAGCAAAGACATAACTCGTCCGGACAAGTCGACATCATCTGTAGGGTTTGTCCGCAGAGCCTTAGTGTGCTGCCATCCAGATGTTCCGTGTCAACATCAGTTTGTGATTGTGGAGAGTCTACTGCAGAGTTTTGAGAGCAACATAAGTAGACAATACAATCGCCTTTCACCTAGATTAAACCATCTGGGGGCAACACAGGTCATGTGACAGGAGGACCTCTTGCACTGACCCCGAAATCTTTTTCTGCTTTCCAGTCTGAGTCGGCCATAACACGATCTCATTAAGGAAGCCACAGAAGCCCCATAAAACCATTAAATACGGATTAACCCTACCAGCCCTAATGGGGGCAAGAAACGACAGAGATATGGGATCTAACTAGCTAATTATATCTTTGTTGCATGCAAAGAATTGCTTGGCCAATGACCCAAATCATTTAATTTGGGGAACCAGCACTGATCATACAGTAACCATTTAATGACCAGGACCTCGGCAGAAAAAGTAAGTCACACAATAGTTTTCATTACAAAATAGAATGTTTGTAGCTTTACTATCTTAGCCCAATCTCCTTAAACCTTTTTCATACTGTCTTGCGGTATATAGAATGCCTGAGGCTTTAATCACCCAGAGGGACCATGTGACTAATTAATGTCTATGGGAAAGGGACTTCATTAGCATAAACAGGACTTCATTTGCGTTTCCATAAAGAATCAGCACGGTGTGGTGTTTGAGGTTGGAATGTAATAAAAATATCACATGGCTGACAACAATGGCGGCCTCTAGACCCGCAGTTAGGCAAAGTTTATTGGAGCAACATGAAACGAACAGTTCTTTACAGACCTGCAATGCATCACCAGACACAACAAACACAAATATTTACGATTTTTCGGAGGCCTTTTAAGTTCACGGCCAAGCGCTTTTGAAATGCTTGTTTAGATACACAGTTGCTTTCCCTGCTTTTTGTTTAAAGTGTGACTGTTAGCCCAAAATATCAATTTTAATTAGATTATCCCCAAAAATATCGTACAGGGAACTTAGACATCGTGACAATCCCGAATCCGTGAAGGTGTTCGATGAGTGGAATGGCCTTCCTGCAGAAGTGGTAGAGATTAATTAAAACATGCATGGGATAGACATACGGCTCCTGAATCTAAGACGGCCCAAGGGCCAATGGCTGACGGGGCCGCTTTGCCAGCAGTTTCTGTGCTTCTAGAAAGTATTGGGGGGGTACTTTGGGGTTAAAATCTTGCATCTTTATAGATGTAAAACACGAAATTGAACTAGGAGACCCCCCAACGCACCCCGCTCTGTGGCCTTGGTTGTTCAAGTTACCCCCTCCCCTGGTTAACCCCCTCCTGAACTCCCTATCTCCCATACATGTTCCTGTGATAAGGACCCTTAGAAGCAAACAGTCTCCTCCAGTAAACTCCAATGCAAATTGGTTTAACTTCTCTCTTCTGATCAATGTCCAGTTCTAAAGAACTTGCCCCAAAGAGGGGGGGTGGAGGGGGGCTTTAACGTTACGAGAGCTCATCAAGAAAAATTTGGAATGGCCTCCAAACAATATATTGTGTTTTGTCCAGAGGAGCTTAAAATGTTTCACTAATTACCTACAAAGCCTTTGTTCTCCGTCCTATTCGTTTCTCCCACTTCTATTAAGTTACTTAACCTCTTAATCACCAATAGCTTGCTTAGAAACATAGAATCTGCCGGCGGATCGGCCCCATTCGGCCCCCGTCTAGTCTGCCCGTTTCTCCTGCTGTAACGACTCAAACCTTAATCAGTCGTTGGTCTCGTCTTAGATTCAGGAGCCGTCTAGCTGTCTATCCCATTCCCTCTACCACTTCTGCTTGTGGCCCAAAAGTTGGACCGTCTCTCCGAAAGTGGGGCATTAAGGTAGTCGCAGTCCAAAGATATACCGTATCTATCTGTGGAAGTCGTTTCACGGTTACGCTTTATTTTGACCCAAAAATGGGAAAATTACCTACAAGGAGGACATTGTGTGAAGCTGAAGGACCACAAATGATGGCCGGGCAGTGGCTGCGACTCACATAGCAAGAGCGCCATCCGGTGGTTAACGACCACGTGGAATAAAATGACATTAAAGAAACGCTACGGCAACGTATTCTAGGTTTTTAAAGCAAATTCTGGGGACATTTTTAAGCGATTATATACCAGGTGACTGAACATTTCCTTTTCCTGGACCAGCCCAAAAGTTTTGCGTTACGTTCAACTTAAATATGCATTTTGTTTTTAAATTGAGCAGCATTTAAATATTATTTATAAGTAAATTCATTTTTTTTATAATAATAAATGTCTGACGAGGGGTTTTATTGATGTTGACCGCAGTTAATGTTTTTGGGGGGTTTTAAAGTAAAAATCTCAATCTCAAAACCGGCCGCTAGAAACAGGGGTATCTGGTGACCCTACGATAAGGTGGCCACGCGACCTACCAACGTCATGACAGCCATCGGCTGTCCTCCTACTTATAGACCCGCCCAAGGCCACGCCTCTAGCCCTGCCCCCAACCACACCCACCAAAAATGTTTTGGCACTGTAAATGTTGGGGGGGTATCCTGTGGCACCACCGGCAGAGGGGCTTTATAGTTAGAGGGGCTTCACAAGTCCCAAGAAAGAGTTTTAATTTGGGGGGGGAGGGGTTTCACATTGCAGCCTGAAATAAAGGAAGCAAAAAAAATATATATTTTATTAAATACACAGAAAAAAAATCATGTATCACGTTATGCGGACGTGCGCCGGCGTCAAATAAAGGATGAAGCGGGTTCTGGAGAAGGCCTTGAACCTTCCAGATCGGGTCCGCAGCCACCTGACGGCACGAAGGAAAGTATTTGATAATTGACGGAAGCCGCGGTTCTGGAGAGCGTTATATATTATCCAGATCCCATCCGCCAAATTATACTATAAACATCACACGGGAGAGCCGACCCTGTTTTTTTTTGTTTTTTTTTTTCCCTCTTTATTTGTTAAAAATATTTTTTTTACGTATACATATTTATAGCGGATACCACATGCAGCTCTTAACACTGAAAAACAAGTTCACTCGACATTTTGAATTGAAAGCTCGCACTCATACCCCCCCCCATTTATTTTTTATTATTATGAGATTTTTTTCATACCGTAGTGCGGAGACACGCGCAAAAAATGTCAATAAGTGTAAAAAAATCTTCAGTGGAAGCCGCTAACAGACAGGCAGACGGAAAGACGGACGGAAAATACGATGACGTGAGGGGCTCTAGTGTTCCCTCTGAGGTGAGCGCTCCAGCACGAAAAAGCAGAGTTTGTTCCCTTCTTGCGTGTTGTGACATCATAGCCTGAATGAGAACGTCCTCTGATGTCATTTAGCGACTGATGAATTGAAATACATACAGAGAGGAATGTATGCTAACATATTTACACATGGCATGCAACATATCAAGCAGGTTTTTAATAGGCGTATAGACAAAGAAAGCCAACAGGTAACGGGTTTGCACGAGAGGGCATGTGGGTGTTAATCAAACATGCGCAGCCTAAGCTGACCCTCAAGATTAGTGCATGCTCGACTTACTGACTGACCAACCATGCATACTCACCGCTTGGTTAGTTTCGACGAGCACTGAAATCTAGTGTGTGCGAGTGTGAGTGAGAGAAAGTGTGTGAGTGAAAGTGTGTGTGTGAGTGTGAGTGAAAGTGTGTGTGAGTGAAAGTGTGTGTGTGAGTGAAAGTGTGCGTGTGAGTGTGAGTGAGAGAAAGTGTGCGTGTGTCAGAGAAAGACAATAACAGCAAATACATTCATATCAGTCTCCAGAACCTCTATAAAAGCCAACAAACGGTTCAACCAATATTTCTCCTCGAGGCTCAAGGAGGCTCTCCTCTCTCTCAAATCGCAGTTCCCGTCGGCCGAAGATCAAGGTGAGTTATTAGCACCACCCGACACCCTGCGCAGAGGAGAAACGTTCCTGCAATACCGCGGAACGACGGGAGGACACCGAGAATTTATGCTACGTAAAAAAGAAAAATTGTGTTTGCAACTTGGCCTGGCTCCATGGAGCGATTTCACAAGGATTTTAGCCTCCGCGAGGTACTTGGGTTGGCAAATTTCTCTCCGGCTCCCCCAACATATCTTCACAAGCGGACCGGCGTGTGGATTAAATCACTAAAAGCTCAAATACAGCAGAGATACGCGAAAAGGAACAGAATTTGGCATTTATGGTCTCAAGATGAGAGTCATCCATGTAATGAGTGGCCCCGAGCGTCATGCATTGCCAAGAATACCAATGAATTTAGGATTGGCATAGGCCGGCCATGAGACAATTACCCCCCAAGCTACTGTGATTAGAAGTCTACTGCTTTACATGCAATACCTTGTTTGGCCACAGGGGATGCCCAAGGACCTCAAATTAGATCTTTAGGCAGTATTCAAAACCCAACTGGATCCTTTATCTGCTCCCTTCAATTTTATATAAAGATAGGCTGGACATAAGAGCTCCTAGGACATGTTCAGTTCATGGAGGTATGCTGCTAGGGCTATAACCTTGGACCTTTTGACTAAGCTTGCCCCAAGTCAAACGGCGGTCTCCTTGCCCCTTGCTAAAGGTCAAAAATTCATCTGGCACCACGCGGAGTATCTGCTATGCTTCTGAAGCCATACCTTAGATACGTAATCTTTATAGTTCTTACATGATATGCGCGCGTAGCTATTTACTTACAAAAAAACGCACTGAAATTCCTGGAGAAAAATGTCTTCTGCATTCCAAATTCTCCACTTTCCACATTCTTTTCCAAACGCTCGTTAATTAAATTGGACTCGCCTCTAGCAGAAATATCGGTTTTCATTTTTTTGTAATTTCTACTGAAATGGATAATATTTGAAAAGGAAAAAACGTAATTTTTAATCGCCTGGATTTTAGTAAATTGGTTTTGACGAATTCTATACATTCCAAAAAGGAATTCTTCTTCAAGCTGCCTCCGCAAACCCTCTTTTGACCTTACAGACACCGGACTGTCCCAGGGTACCATACGATGTCTCATTTTGTTGCGATGGACATTTCATGAGTATCGAGTTGAAGCTCTTAAATCGCGTAAGATAAGAAAAAAATTATTATAATGAACACTTTTTATTGACAAGGCGTGAAAATATCGGAACCTTTTAGATAGGGCGAAGTGTGACTTTGTGAAGTACGGAGAGGCTAAAATCAATCAAGGGGCTAATTAAACGGATACATGGTTTCCTCACCCATCTGATCAAAGCATGTGACACACAGGTACATAAAAATAAATAAAAAGATATGCTATATATATATATATGTATAAAAAAAACACTTATTCACAAAAAAAGCATTATTCAGCATCATGTAAAATGAGCCAACCCGTTGAGTGCCATGCTCTGCAGGGCCTGGAAATACACGCAGACGGATCCAGCCTAGTCTTTTTTTCCCTTTTTAAGAGATATTCTAACCCAAGAACAGCCGCAAACATCATTGGAGTCTCTGGAACCCTCCATTCTATGATGTCCTCCTCCACTACCCAAGGGACGGTTCATTTATCATCGTGGAAGAGCCCCGAAACGTTCAGGGAAGGCGACCCAGCAACCCGTAGGTCTTCAAGCGAGAGGGAAGGGCTGGTTCTTCCTTTTTCGAATGAGCAATCCTCCGCGAGTGCAAGAAAACACGAGAAGCTGCAGGCGGGAAACGGGGCAATCGGAGGATTGAAGCGCGTCGGGGACCACGGAGGTACCGGCAGCCGTGGATACTATCCCTGCTCACCGGAGCCTGCCAGAGCCGAGGCGAAGGTAACTCGAGAAAAGGAGAAAGGGGAAGGTTTCGAGAGGCGTCCCATCCCCGGTCGAAAATGGGAGTGAAGACGGATAGGAGGAAGGCAAGCTGTATTACTGGCGTGGTCTGGTTACACAAGTCCGAAACCCAGGGCGCCTGAAAAAAAAAAAAAAGAAAAATGCCGTTAAAAATCTAAAGCACAGGTTAAACCAAAACTCAAAATGTAAACATGCGCAATGAGACGCGAGGGGTATATCAGCCCAAAATCCAGAATAAACCCAATAACGGTGGGTATCATGGGGGGGGGGATGGGATTTTGGCGCAAAGTGTATTAGAGGTTTTATCACCAAAGCAACAGATTAAATGAAATTAAAATAATATTTTTATTAAATTATTTAAATAATATTAAAACATTTATATATATATATTATTTTGTTTTAATATTATTTAA
The DNA here is from genome assembly GCF_027358695.1 of Spea bombifrons. NCBI lineage: Eukaryota > Metazoa > Chordata > Amphibia > Anura > Pelobatidae > Spea > Spea bombifrons. The sequence continues at coordinate 5,567,731 of NC_071094.1, forward strand.
ATAATTTAATAAAAATATTATTTTAATTTCATTTAATCTGTGTACATATACATAGACACACAAAATTAAATCCTGGAAATAAAAAATTTGCGTCTATTATGGGGCATGAGCGTTATTCCAACATTGTAATGATCTCACAGCGCCCCCTAGTGGCATTACCCTCTTTGCATCCTATAAATTTAGCCGCATGATGTCATCATAGTCCTATCAACCTCCTAACGAGAGGTGAGGGAGCTCCGTTTCCGAGTAACTATCACTTTCGGCGGCTGACACTTTCCCCGCCTGAATATCTCTTGCAAAATTAAGCGTCGCAAAGTTACATTCGTCTATTTATTCCCAAAGGCATTCGCGCCTGCAGCTCTACGAGAGCGCTATTCTAGACAGCTGAGACTGTGACAAAGGAGCTGCGAAGGCGCGCAGGCGGAAGGACAATCCGATGCCTGTTTATCCTGCGCTGGCAGAAGCAACAGGAGGGTAAGGGGTTAATAGTGGCATCCACCTCCGCAACAGGAGAACGGCATTTCTTTACTGCGCCGCGGCAAATACTGCAGCGGAACACAATAGGCGCTGAGAGTGATGAGCTGCCCCCGCCACGGTGTCCCACATTTGGCATATTCTCTGCTTTTAAAACGTGGCTCGTTGCCAAAAACCACAGATGCTTCTATGTTTCCTTCCAATATTTAAAAAACAAAAACAAAAAAAAGGGGGGGGGCTAGGTATTCTTCTTATTTGGTGATGTCATTCCCACAAGTCCCATATTACTCAACCCATTTCCCCTTCTTCAGCAGATAAAATGTTTTCTGCTCATCATAGAATAGGAGGGCTTCTGGTCTTCACGGATCAAAAAGAATGAAGGGAATGATGCGGTGTCATTCATATGCCTCTCGACAATTCCAGCACCCGAATGGGACACCTGTGTTGGGGTGTGTGGGTATAGGCAGGGAGGGGTATGGCCAGACCCGGGGAGGGTGGGATAATTGGGACAGTGCCCCCCATGCTCACCACACCCACACCTCGTGGCTCTCAGCTTCAGAGCGTCACAAAGTGGCCAAGTCCGAGCTGTGATAGAGGTCTGCGTCGCAACGCACGGCCCCCCTGGGCCAGTAAGGGTAGGTCAGAGGATCTCCCCAACCAGCCAACATGGACAGTAGGGCAGCTTGGTGGGACATTGCCCGAAAATCAGGACCTTTCCCTGCAAAACGCGGGAGGTACGAGTTCACGAATCTACTCACACACAGCTGTGACCGGAGGTCCCTATACCAGTCCATCATATAGAGATAGCGCCTGCACAATGGAGGGGTCTGCCTTCGATCCTTCTTGAAACTCCTGTAGGGTCAGTTTGCCGTCTGAATTCTGTAACGAAAGTAAAACGGAAACGAGCGATTAGCAAACTGCTTTCTTGTTACACGGAAATCGCACTCCCCAACTTTGTAACACATTCTGTGCAACATTGTATCCTGCCTGCGGCTCTCCCATGTCCTGTTAGACTCCACCATGGCAAGACCTCCATCTGTGCCCCAGGCAGATTATTATTATTTATTGTTTTATATAGAGCCATCATATTCTGTAGCGCTGTACAATGACAGACACTTTCACTCTAGAAGGACAGTGACCTCTCGCTCGTACCTTGTCCATCATGGCAAAAATCCGATCAACTCTCTTTTCTGGGGTGTTCTCTTCTTCTGGTAACTCAACTGTGTTTCCCTGCAAGGGGCAAACGCCAAGTACAACCGGTAAGAGCCCATGACCTCATAATATACAAAGATTCAGGTATGCACAGCTAAGCATTATGCTCTGAGACGAGGCACGATAGAAGAAATGTAACAAAAGCAGAAGCATCCAAAGAACAAGACGCTGCGCCCCGTAGCCCCCCCAATAATGGACTGCAAGCACATTGGAATTTCAGAACCTCTGGAACTTGTATCCAGTGGAAATCGTCTAAATTTCATCAACACAAATTAATTTGAGAAGTTAATGGCATTTGCTGCGGAACAGATGGAACCTGTTGAAGGCTGGGAAACAAGAAGCTTCTAATGGTACTTGGCTGGAGAACAGCCGAGAGGCTCAGAAGATTTCTTCAACAGTCAGTACGTACCACCATCTGATAAATCGCATCCACGATATCCAGCATCTCATTCCGTGTAATGTATCCATCATTGTCCAGGTCATACAGCTTGAAGGCCCCTAGGTGGGGGAGGAGATGATAGTTAGCTGCAGAAATACACTTTAAGCCCCCAGACGATGCTGGGTGAGATGGGGCGCGCTTTCCACCAGTATCGTATTAGATTCAGGAGCCATATGTCTATCCCATGCATGTTTAAATCCCCTCGCTGTATTAGCCTCTACCACTTCTGCTGAAAAGCGATTCCACCTATCTACCACCTGAAACTTCCCCTGCATTACATCCAAGAACATTTAAATAAAATGTGCAGAACATTTTAAAACATCTGACACATGAAGATGCTCCACGCGCCCATCATGATTGTCCCGTCTCGAGTGATCGTAGCAAACGGGTTCACGGCGAGCGCTGCACCGACCCTGCGCCGCCTGCCAAGGAAAACTCTCAGTTTAATGAGAAATTGTAATATCACTCACAGCGCAGCTTCTCATCTAGCGTTCCACGGGAAGTGACAGACAAAGCCTGGATAAACTCTGCAAACTCAATACGTCCATCCTGTAGAGATAAAGAACGACGTACCAAATAACTAAACTCCCAAATAGATATTCTTATATCACCTTTCGGGCAGAATTTAATGTTCCGTGTATCAAACCACGTCAAGATGGATCTAGCCACAGTAAATCACGTAAAGAGATCATTAGTGGGTCTCGGTTTTAGAGATTTATTCACATCTGGGGGTATATACTTCCCACTGGCATCTTCTCTTGCTTCTTCTGTCTTCTTTCTTCCTCTGCTTCTCCCCATTATCAGATCCATTGACCAGATCTCCCGGAGTACTTCCTACAAAAGAGGCGGAGCCACGGCAAGCATCGTGTGAGGGTGTGCACAGAGGCTCCGCCCTTTCGAGGAAGCGCTCCGCAAGGCCTGGTCAATGGAGCCGATACCGGGGAGAAGCGGACGAAGAAAGAAGACGAAGAGAAGAAGCGGAGCACCGGGAAAGGAAACAAACATTAAGGATTATTTATCAGGATGTTCCCCACGAATGATAAGAGTAATTCCGCTTTACATAAACCATACAAAATAATATACCTTCACATATTACAAGACTTGATTTACTGTTCTAACCGAATTAGCAGCGTGGAGTACAATAATGGTGAATATGGTGTTATAATTAATATGGACGTGTTAACGGTTTAAAAGCCAGAGGGGACCAAATTATGCAGATATTAAAAATATGAAGAGTGACAATTTTTTTTATAGCAGCTCGTCCCAATTTTCCAGTTCTATATTATTACACGGCTTTATGAGAAATTAGGGTAGAAGGGAGATGAGTTAACTGATTCCGGTGTAGCCCGAGGCTAACATGGCCTATTACTGCGCGACAGGGGAAGGCAAAAATATTCAGCGCGATTTTATCCCCGGTGTCATAGCGACGAGGCTTATTACGGGGAAAGGAGATGCGCTTCTTAGGAAGAAGGGTGTTGGTTTGGAGATCAGCCTCTTGAGGGAAAATTGGCAAAAAACAGTAAGAGAATAAGGAAAAGTGCTTGAGATATGACACAGACTATCGCCTGGAAACAATGAATTTAATGGGGTGCGATAACGGTCAGAGAAGACGATTAGGAGTAATGTCATGTATTAAGATAGCTTCTGGCGGATAGGTTTTCACAAATTTCTCCATTGATGATGTCATAACCCAGCGCAAGGAGCCTTTATTGGGAGCTCTTTGTGAAAAAAAAAATAAAAAGCACATCACTGTTCTTTTACAGCTTATCAATTTCAGAGTGGAGAATCAGTGGTAAGAGGCCAGGGATTTTGTGGGCCTATAGTTAGATGTATGATTAAACAATCACCCCAAATGGGTGCTTATGATCATAAATGTAATATGTAGATTGAAACACAATCTTTAACTGAAAATGAAGCCGCGGTGTAGGAAGAACAAAACTGGGTGAGGAACGGCCAAACTCACTAACGAGGTAACATTGCTAAAGACCGTTTAATGTCAAGAAGACAGACGATGGCAACACCCAGCACAGCAACAACTCACAGGGTAGCTACACTGCATCAGCAAGGTAGGTTAAAAGAAGTGCAAGTTTCCCTTTTTGATGTTTGTTTTCAAGGAGGGTCTCACCAAATATTGATCAGTGTAGATTAAACTATTAATATGTCTATTTTTTAAAAAAGCATTCTTACTTTAGACCATTTTTTTCCACACCTGCCTAAAACTTTTGCACAGGACTGTATTATATACAATTGTTAGAATATACCTGAACGTGTCATAGTCACGCACTCTGGGTCACCGTTCAAACATTAGGGGAACACGTGACTTGTTCACAGGCCGCAATATTTTCCCAATCTCACCCTGTGGGGCCTGTTATCGTATCACTATCCATATCACTGTGACGCTTCCCTTGGTCTCCACCATTACACAGAAGGCAATAATACTAAAGAGTAAAATGACGAGGGGGGGGTCCGAGTTTGACTTACTTTATTTTCATCAAAAACGTTGAAAACAAACGTTGCAAATTTTGTAGGGTCTCCAAACGGGAAGAACTGTTTGTAAATCTTCTGGAACCCGGCAGCATCCAGCTGACCACTGGGACAGTCTTTGATGAAGCCTTTGTACCTGCAAGAAAAAGGACACTAGGTTAGATGTCATACCTCCCAACTGTCCCTGTTTAGGAAGGCCAGATTCTCTGTAGGACCAAAGTCCAAGAGCTCAAAATGTTTGCTGGGCATGAGGGGATCGCAGGGTTCTACAGCCCTAAAAGCCCCAATAATGTGTATAGAAACAGCAGAAAATGGCTTTATAAATTACTGTAATTAAATAAAAATTTACTTTGTAAATGCCTTACAAAAAAAAAAACAACAGATAAAAATAAAAGTCATATAAAAAGTCTTGGTAAATCCTCTTGATTGTAAGCTTGCGAGCCGAGTCCTCTTTACCTAATGTATCGGTTCGTCTTAGTCCATTAGTTCTAGTTTTGTCGGACCCCTTGAAAGTACGGACAGTAAGAAGGGCTGCGGAAATTGTTGGCGCTACATAAATAAAATATACTATTGAAGCCCCACCCTTGGCCACACCTCTAACCACACCCCCTAAACAAAAAGTGTCCCTTTTTGGCATTTTGAAACTTCGGACGGTTTGTTACGCAAAGTAAATATTCAGCAATACGTTACGAGCAGGCAGCAGAGTTCTGTTTAAGAGACGTACAGCGGCTCGGATGGAACGTAGGGATGTTTTACTTTATTGGGAGGATGGCGGACAGGCCCGGACTGCACATCTAGCACACCAGCCAAACGCATAGAAAAGGCGATTTATATGAAAATATCAACCATTTCAAAGCTTCAAAGCAAAGCCTGTATATTCACATACCTGAGAACTTTGAAAAAGAGCCAAGTATGCAACCGTTACACGGAAATAAATCATTTAACCGCAACAGCATTAAAATCACCAGACCGTAAATGTCTTCTTTCAAAGGTCCAGCGGCTTCTAAAATCATCTTAATTGGATGTTAATTATGCTAAAGAAATATAGCGCTTTCATCTGACCCCTGCTGGAACGTCGTCGTGGTACGACCCACTCCCCCTCCAACAATGGCGCGCGTCCTGTGACATCAGCGGCACCGCCCACAACGTCAGCGGGACCTTCCATCCGCATCCCGCAAAGGGGGGCTCCAGGTAGCCGCAGCCAAAAAGTTCCCCCGTCCGCCGATGAAAGAGTTTTCATTTCTTTGTGACGGCAATCATCAACCTAACTGCTAAGATCCGAGTCTTGCACCAGTTCTAAAATTATTTTTATAACCATTAAAAATTCACTTAATAAAAGTCCTGAACCAATCAGAAACCGAATAGAGGAGAATATGTTTATTTTTTTTTTAAGGGGGAGAAACGTTAGAACAAGAGCCCCTAATCTAAAACAAGAGGGTCGTAGGCTTAGATGGAAAGCAAGGAAGTTCTGCTTTATTGAGAGGGTGGTGGATAAGTGGAACAGCCTCCCAGCAAAAGCGTTAGAGGCTAATACAGTGAAGGAATTTAAACATGCATAGGATATATCTTGCTTTTTTTTTTTAACTGTTAAGCATAATTTCAGGGGATTATTTAGGATTTTGGGAACGTGACCGATCTACTTTAAAGTTTAGCCTGAAAAAGGTCACCGTAACAAATAAAGAAATTACTCCGGGGCCCTCGAGACGCGAAGTCAAGTTCTATACACGACCAGTCGCTTCGTATCAGCTGTTCTATTTATTTCATTCCTTGTTACGAGGAGCGTGTTCTAAACGACATTTCCATTCCCTCGGAATCCTGGTTAATAGGGGGATTATACTTATCCAGCAGAACAAGGGATTTGAGGCCATATCATAATTTGTCCTTTTCAGGTAGATAAAATCTGTATAAAAAATAATCAATTTCCTTCAATAGCTTCGTTCTGCACTTGCAAGCAAATCGCTTGGCCTTTAATTGATTGCATTACCCAAGTAAATACCATCGAAGATCATATTTGTCCGATTAAAATATATTCCTGCCCTCTAGCTGGACAGAGACATCTCGGCGTGACACGAGGAGGAAAAAGTATTCTACAGATCTGCGCGTATATTGGGTGGAAATGCTTATTTTTCACGCAATGGAATAGTTGCCGCATTGCATGTTGTATCATACAAAGTTATACTTGGATCGGCTTTGTTTCACACCTGTCCACCGCTATCCTCTGCGAAACTCACTTCCTTAGCAAGGGACAAAATGTTTTCAGGATTTTAAGAGTTGGCAGCTCTTTATTAAACTTGTCCATTCTAGACAGACTGCAGACCATGATGCTCCAAGCACCCCCCCACACCCTTTCGTAATGGACTCGGTGAGTATAGCATCAACGTGCGTCTCGGTTCTCTCGAATAAGCCCTGAGTTCACTTGGAATCGCACATTTTTTTTGATGAATATAGAATAGTTAGCAACTGGCAGGAACTGGTTATGGAATCTTGGACAAACCAGAACCTGTGATGTCCAACTGAACAATCATGAAGAAATGCAGAGTTCCATTTCAACTGCTACTAAGAACCTGAGGTCTCGTTGAAGGTGATGATCAAGACTTATCTTGGCTGAACTTGATAGCTTAAAGTTAGGCAACCCAGATCCTGTTGCATCTAACGTTCGTGGAGATATAGAGAGTTACACTGTTGAACTTGATTGCTTAAGTATCGAGGAACCCTAGGCAGCCCAGATCCTGTTGGCTCTAATTGAACGTTCATGGAGATATAAGGAGTTCCATTGGAACTTGTAGCTACTTAGTAGGTTACCAAGCTCCTGCTAAGAGGTCTCATTGAAGGACTCATCTTGGCTGAACTTGGAAGATCTTCAGTGAATGGGTAACTGAAGCTTTCTGAATAAAACTAATCATTATTGCAGGTAATGTCAATCTAGGCCATCACCCAACACTGTGTGGGCTTCTCATCTCGCTGATGTCCCATGGCCACAAAAGTCAGTCCTCTGGTGGACCGGTTTTAATTTTGGCTCTCAAAGTGTTGACTGGCCTGGTCTCTACGTCCATAAAGAAATCTTATCCTTCAAAGCACCCTCCTCCGCACACCCCTTCCAAATCTTTCGTTCCACCTTCTGCTGCTAATTAAATGAGAAACTGGAAAAAGCTCAATTTCACCCCAATTAACACAAAGCCTGTGTTTCAAAATCCAGAAGGAAGGAGAAAAATACTTACATGGCCTGCCAAAACATAGAAAGTGTATATGTGTGTGTGTGTGGGGGGGGGGTGTTTATTAGATTGTCCCTCTGTGACACTCTGGTGTCGGCAATTGTAAATTCCGGAAATGTATGTATATTCCGACACACATCTGTTTATGTTCCGGGATCTAGAACCGGAACACGTTTGTATACGCTCGAGAATTCTCCGGTGTATGTGCAGATTAATACATACACACACAAACCCACATACTCACCCCCACAAACACACCCCAGTGTGATAAATCAGAGCGTGTCTGCATTATGTATAACAGGGGGTCTGTCTGTCTCTTGGCTGTGATGTCTGTAAGTACAGGCATGTATAAGAATGTAGTCGCCCCCCCCCCCATTGTATATCTTTTAGAAAGTGCATGCGCCAGAATCTGTTTAATGTGCGCCAGTGTTGTGTACAAGTGAATCTAACCCTGTGTGCGTCGGAGAAGGGGGAGAAGCAGATGGAGGATGATTTTTGGTGGCAGGGGAAGGTAGAGATCACATGGTATCAGTAAACACAGCTGTGATCCCAGAACCCCAGGAAGACAACCATTATCTCTTCAAAGGAGGCTTCATTAGAACTTTCAGTAGAGATTCCATTTTAGCTTAATAGGGAGCGAGGGGGAGGAAAACTGCCAAAAACCTTTACCTAGACTGTCCTCGACGGCACATTAGGCCTGGTCGCTCAGGAATTCAGGACGGGGAGGAATAAGTAAGCCAATTTCTGGTTAGTTCATAGAAAAAGGCATATAGTTTAATGTTCCGTTGTTTTAAAATGTTCTAGGTAGCGTTTTATCAATAAAAGCTGGAAACGAGCTGCTCTGAGGTCACGGGGTAACTTTTTTTTAAAGCTTCCAATCCGTTGCTATCATCATCATTATGGAATGTTTAGGTATAATGTAAGGAAGTTCTACTTGGCTGAGAAGGTGGTAGATAAGTGGAACATGCTTCCAGCAGAAGTGGTAGAGGGTAATACAGCGAGGGAACTGAAAATGCATGGGATAGACATATGGCTCCTGAATCTAAGACGAGACCAACAACTGATTCCGGTGTAATGCTTGAAAAGTGATTTTATCACCATAGCAACCAATGGAATGTTCTCAATCATCATCTCTTCCAGACCTGATTTTGGCATTGTGCCACGGCACCCCTCTGGCGCGGTTAGTGTTACGGAGAAGAACATGTTTTTTTTTGGGGGGGGGATTTTTTTTTTACCCCATTTTCTATTCCACGTAGGAGACAAGAGAAACGACTACGTTCCCTAGAGACCGCCGCTGCCATGATGTGTGCGGTAGTCATGGCAACTGGCGAAGCATTCACGGTGTCCTGCAATTATCCGTCTGGCCTGATGCGTTGCCATTACCCTCTTCACCACTTAGACATCATTACCCCGCAGATAATATGAGCGCGTTACACCAGGGGCGAGTATAACCGCGCATTAACGCATACCGCCTGCCGCCGCCACCGGAAACCGCAGCGCAATTATACAGACATCAGCGATACCCAACAACAATCCCACGAGAGAGAGACCCCCCCAAAACACAGGGACGCAGCCATCATATACAACAGCCGCGTGGTCCCTTTACATTTACCTGGTGCCCCCCCCTTTAAATGCATGGAGAGGGTTGTAGAGAGACCAACGACTGATTACGGTTTGAGTCTTTACAGCTAGAGAAACGGGCAGACTAGACGGGGGCCGAATGGGGCCGATCTGCCGGCAGATTCTTTGTTATTATTGACCTAATATGTAAGAACAAAATCGATCGCCATCCGCAGCCGGACCCCGAAGGTTGGAGCGGTGAGGGGTTTGGGGAATATCCCGCCGGAAGCTCGGCTCGGAGGTCTCGCAGCAGCTGCGGGTGAATTATGCATGGATTTGGTTCATTCACCCGTCCTGGGCACTGAATCACTAAACCCTGTTACACGCTCGGCTGCCGCTTGCGAGCTCAGCTCTTTCGCACGGCGTCTGGAGCCCGCGTCTAAAATTCCCCCTGAAGGCATCCCCCTGTGCGACGGCCTGGAAAGGAGGTCTCTCCGAGGGGGGAAGAGGGGGCTACCTGACTTTGCACTTATACTAAAACCTTCTCGCGCCTGACCTTGAACGAGTCTTGGAACGGAGGAATGTTTTAAACGTCCCGATGGATTCTCTGCTGCCCTCGCTTTCTAGAAAAGCTGCGAAAATAATGTCAATTTTTTTTTTTTGGACATTTGACACATTTGTGTATAAAGCTCTCGTACGGTTATCTGCGCTGCTTTACTACAGGCCCTAACCTAGGTAGCTCTCTCTACGATTCCGCCTCGGACCACCTACTTTATTGAGATAATCAGATACAAAATATCTTCTGCTCTTCTCCTTTGCCTACCAGATGCCCCCCCGTTGATCCCCTCCAGGTCAGACCGGCCCTTTGAGAACAATTTCGGACCAGCCCATCCCTGAAAGGGACCATGCAGCTATCACGAGACTCCCCAGAAAAGACTTCCGTATTTACTAAGGACTACATCAACATTCTTCAAAAAATATATATAAAAAAACCCCCCAAAAAACAATAATAACAAAGATAATAATAATAATCCAATCCAGGGGTGATCTGGCGGCCCCTTTAAACACAGACGCCTATTAAAGTACATTATATAGGGTATATGTATTTATAGAGCTTAACATTACATAGTTTCCATACGTACTATATATATATTTTTTATGGTTCATTTATTCTACCTGCACATTGTTAAAATAACTTACTTTGGGGGATTTAAAAGCGGCTATTTTTAGAATTCTGATTGGATTAATTCCTGGAATTTCCGAGTCTATAAATGTTTTTTTATCACCATCGCTCAAATCCATTAAGGGTTGGAAGTCTGATGGACATACGAGGCGAATCCTTCTGCGCGTCATCAGCGCTTAAAAAAAACATCGAGAACAAATTTCCGCAATCGGCAAAATCCGATGCAAGCGCTGGAACATAGAATTTCCACATTTCGGGAGCGGGTCGGGGGTTAAACGTCTCGGTCACGTTAAGGGAGACATAGGTCGACAGGGTTCCGTAGAATTTGCAGGCCGGGCTTCGTAGGCTGCAGCAGGGGCTGTAGCGTGGTACATGAGTGCTTTAAAGTCTGCGCATGCTCTGTGATGAGACCCCCAAGAAGAGCTGAGGATCTCTCTAATCCACAAACCCTGTCAATCAAGGTTTTCAGATTCTATTTATTGGTAAGCAAGCATAGATGGCACCCTCTGCCCCGGAGGGTCGGCCCCTCGGCCCCCCTAAGTAAATCTCATGTGCATTAATACATATTTACACACACACTCTCATGCTTACACTAACACACTTAATCACTCCCTCTCATCCACACTTACACATTCATGCTGGGAGCCGTTAGGGTTTGACCTTGTATCTTAGTTTTTGCCCCAATCTCAGGGTGGAGGGGCAGATTCTCAGGGTCACAGTCTGGAGCCGGCCCCTTCCTATTCTACCCCGCTGGGATCATATATAAGACTCACAGATTTGCTTCCAGTATGTTATGGCCGATATCCCTGATAGACTCAAGTGACCTTTAAACAATGACAAGTCATAGAATACATATGATAGGCTATTAAGGGGTTAATATTTAAAGAGTCTCATTTAGAAAGTTCCCAACTTAATGTTTAGTGACCCCCACTGCAGTCACACGACCTGTTTGAAGTATTTGGACAGGTATTGGGGGCAAAATGCCCCCCAAGGGCAGCCCACCCCTGGTTATCTGTATTATAGAGGAATAAAGTGTTATAATTCCCTGCAGAGAACCAGGTGGTCCACGTTTGTAGAACGCAGGTCCAATTTAAGAATCATCCGCAGGAACCCCGTACACTTTGCATGACGCATGCGGAACAAGCCACACACCACACACACATGCATACAAACTCCTGACACATGTCTCTCACTCACTACACATCCATTAAAGAGAAGCGAATTGTAACTTACCACTGCTGCACCTCCTTCTCCGTAACTGCAAGAGAACACAAGAAAGATTATTTGGCAATTAGACTGCAAGCTTTTGCACAAAAGAAATGATCTAGAAAATCAGCACGCCTCAACATAAACGTTACAAGCAAACGCGACCCCCCCGCTGCACCGTCTAAACACCAGCTCCGTCTTAAAATGAATCGTTATCCTCGTATGAGGTTCTCAATGAATCCCGGAACATTCTAGAGTTTGGATGACCCGTTGATCCGTTCACTGACAGTAAAGATTGATAGATTTATGAAAGATCCTCCTTTTTTGGGGGAGTTCGGAATGTTTGCTGGGTATGAGGGTATCGCAGGGTTCTACAGCAGGGAATGGGTTAACAAATTAAACTTTAATCTAAATGCTTTACATAAATAGCCCTCCATAGGTCGCAAAGTCACATGAAGTGTTGTGAAGCCCAGCCCCAGCCACACCTCTAACCACACCCTCCAAAAAAGCTTCAGGCTCCGGCAGCAAGTGCACCCTATGTAGCTCTCCAAGTTGCCCGACAGCTTGTCCATACGGCCATCTCTAGTCAGCAATTTTATTTTTTTTTAAGAAGAAAAAAAGTTCTATTTTTTTTTTTTTTTCCAGAAAATCTTAATGCGTCTTCTCTAAATCGATTATCCCAGCGAGGGCGAGGACCTCGTAATAGACCTGCTTAGACAGCGAGGTCCTACATCCTTCACAGATTAGCCTAACCTGAACTATAATCCTCTGTCGCAACCCCTCAGAGGAACGCGATCAGAATTAAATATATGGCAATCAAAAGACAACAACTTGTGTTTCGACTGTCCTCATCTGTCTCTTTTATTTGCCCTCTCTCTGGGTCATTCTCCCTCGTCCTTGAACACACCCTTAAAAATGTCCTCTCTCCACTTTTTGGTGATAAAGGTTCCCGCGACGCTTGATTTCACCAGGAGAAGAGTTTTCACATTTGTCTGATCTCCGCGGGGAGTTAGCGCAATCAGGATGTCTATTGTTTGGTTCCCGTTAGCTGGGAATCCTCAGAGTCTTCATAATTAATGTCAGATCATCGAGCAACTGGCAAGACTGTTCCTTCTAGAAAGTCTTACCGACTGATCAAGGTGTTTCGCTTCCATGGATTCCTTGAATGCAAGTACCTACTACTGGTGTCCCAGTCAATGTACAAGCGCTCCTATATGTCAAGAACAGAAGTTGTCTCTCAATGTCCAAGAAGAACCGAGCTTATAAATTGAATGGGAACACCTTCTGGGAGCAGCTGGACCCACCAAGGGAGGAAGACCTGTCCTCAAGAATGGTATGATCCAAGAACAACTACAGCAGAGGTAGCAGCCAGGTATTGCAGAACTAAGGTGTCAGGATTCCAAAGGCTCATCTACCCGCAGTCCTCCCCGGTGTACGAGGTGGAAAGGGGATCTGAAAATGGCTGACCATTGTCTACATCCCCGTGACCCTTTCTTATCACTATGACGTCCAACCGAGGAAACCCGGTACAAGAGATACTGACGGACAATTATATCTCCAATGTCAAAATGAACATCCAGCTTTAGATAATGGCGGCACTGTGTTCATTGCTAGTCATGGCACAGAACAGATGTGAAGCTATTTCTAATATGCTGACACAACAAGGACGAGAAAGGATAGATCTGCCCAGTTCATCAGGGCCCTTGTAGGTTTCACTCACCATATCTGAAAGGTGGCTTTCAAAAAGGTCATTTGTGACTCAAAAAAATGCAATATAAATCTGGCAACTTGCCAGGAAAATGGCATATTGTAGAGGTCACCTTGGATATGGACTCTTCATTAATCCCATGATGGTGTAGACGATGACTCCTATCATGATCAGAGAATCTTAGGCTTGTGGATCACAGACCTTCACAACCTCACCTAATCACAGGACCGAATAGCCACTAGCTACTTGTCTTCACAACACCTTGGATTGTCCAACCTGGTTTTTGGGGGCCACAGAAGCTTGAGATCACCCTAACTAACATGTCATGAGACAATTAAACATTGTGCGTCATGGATCAACGTCTTACTCAACGAATACTCAAGATGGACATCCCCAAAGTACGAAGAAGATCTATAGAACAGAACGTTGAAAGCAAAAAGAATGTTTATCGGGTTAGCATGCCACGGCACGGACGGGTACCGGCAGGCGGTCAATCCTAGGGGAGAATGCTTTTCGGATCACAGAAGAGAACAAGTGACCTTACTGTCTATGGATCTTCAACAACTCAAAATAGACCGTCATGCTAGGCTGGTTAATTCTGGACTATAAATTATTTAAAAATTCACCCAAAATTGCCAAATTATAGATTCATAATTTTTAGTCCTACTGGGACGTTGCCCTTAATGAATTGAATTAAACCAACAACATTAATATAAGAGAGAACATTAAAGTGTTTCATTATCATTTACTTCCTGATCAGCGCCGTATCAGGGACGTGGCATGCGCCCGGGGTGGGCACCGAATATGCTCCCCCAAGGGGTAAAGGGATGGGGTAAAGGACCCTATGCAAGGTATTAATCATTATATGGAATCCTATTATACCGAGGCATTATATTACATTCCGTGTTTGTGAATAATTGGATTGCTTGCGTTAAGGTCGGACCTCTAAATAATTTTTTCATCTCCTATAGCATGGGGGGGGGGTATCAGCCCCAGATCATGCGCAGACCTGAATTCACGTAAAAGCCCCTTTATATAGCAAGCCCCCCCTATCCTCCAAGACGTAATAAAAGAAAAAAAAAAGATTCAGCTGGGGAGCAGAGATATCGAGGAGGAATGAATCGCTGGACCGCTGGCGTGAGTCAGAGATACCGCGGGAGGAGAGGGGATACGGGCAGCGGGGGGACAGACGGCAAACCCAGCGAGCCTGTAATACAGGGGGGGGGTAATCGGCTCGAGCCCAAAGATCGCTGGCAGCAGGGTAGGTGGGGAGGAATAAAAGCAGGTACACGGACTTACACGCTGGAGGTATTATATCATCACCAATCATTTTTTGTATTTGTCTGTTTTTACAAGATTTTGCCCATAATTCCATTTTTCATCAGGCTTTCTATAGTTTTTCTGCGCATCGGTTTCTCCATTTATCACATTTAAAAAAAAATAAAAAAAAAAATTGCATTTTGCTCACCGTTAAATACTCAAGCTACAAAACCACAAGTAATTCGCGTGTGAAAGAGACCTCCGAGGTCCCAAAAGCTATCTTTTTCTACGTCGGCTCAATAACAATAAATAAAAAAAATAAATAAAATGTATCCGATAGACTCCAAAAAGCCATCTCCCAGATTCCACGGACCTCCGGTTGTTAGGGGAGTTGCTTTTAAACGCTCCCAGGGCTTTTCGACTGATCGCCACCATGGACGTCAAGGGGTTAACGGACAGTAGGCACACAGCTAGACCGACATATTTAACCCCTTCTGTTAAGTACTGCATACACACCCTGGGTGAACAACAGAAACACAGGGTGATCAGAGTCAATACACCAAACGGGGCGGCGGGGACTTTAATCCAGCCCTGTAATGTGCATTTTCCATACGTGCCATTCGATTACCCTATGTATGGATGTATAGGGTGCATATTTGCTTTCTGAATTCCTTTAAAGCAGACGTCTGCGAGAATGAACGAGACGGCCCGGCGGACGGAAACACCATGCTTTTATGTGAATTAAAAAAAAAAAAAAACGGACTGTTCAGGGAGGAAGAAAAAAAAAAAAAAAAAAAAAAAAAACACAACATCAGAGGGAGAAGACTTGCGGCAAGAGATAGAAATAGTGGGTGGAAGGGAGCGAGAGACAGCCGGGACGGTGAATTCCCTCATTACGGGAGACGCTTCTCACCAGCAGAGACACCGCGGGGAACGCCATGGAAGGTGGGGAGTGGAGAAGCAATTTCACAAAAAAAAAGCAATTTACAAAAAAAAAAAACGGTTCTAATTCCCTGTGTAAGAGAGGACGGCAGCACAAGGGGCCCCTGGGGGCCGCCCGGCCCTGACCAGTGGGGAAACGCGCAGACACGGAATTCTGGAATTTTTAGGACAGGTGTATTTGGAAATTAGGGATTTAGCCGGGCGCGTGGGCCAACGCTCGATCTCAGACGCCGCGTATGCCTGATATAGAAATAGCGGTATGAAGTCTCACGGCTTTTCTCTCCTTACCATAATCACAGGACACATAGCAGCTATCATTCAGTCCACTCTAACCCAATGATAAAGAAAATAAGGGGGGGGGGCAAGTTAAGGCAATAATGTGAGGACCGACAGCCATGTAGGGCCCAGGGACAGTCAGCTGGACCCCAACGCATTTCACAGGTTTATTACGTACCAACCAAACGTATTCTTGGGGGATATCTACATATATTTCTATAAAAAAGCCAATTTTGGTAATGAAGGAGAATCTAGCTTCGGTGGGATCACGTTTGGTCTCAAATGTGGGCCTTTTTTGCTAGGATGACGATTTCCAGGCTTCCGGCCATCATAGAAAATAACATTTTTTGGAATTATAATTCATGGCTCGTCTAAAGCAGGATAACGGAGTGAAATTTTCAGACTCGATGCGGGAAGTTATTAAAAAACACAGAAAATGTATGAAACGGCATAAGTGCTGGGAGAACGAGAATCCGCATCTTGGTGCAAGTCACAGATCTGCCGTTAAGCGGGACGGCGCCTGCAGGGGGTGAAATAAAACATAAAGAGGAGATGGAGCGATAATTAGGTGGGAGAAGTTCTCGGCTCGGCTGCATGGATAACGGGGGGGGGGGGTGGATTTAAAGGGGGGCTCCCACCAAGTGTTTTTATTACTCGTATCAGATTAAAAAACTCAAGAAAACTGTTTTTGCCCCATAATCTGCAAATTAGCCATTTGTTTGGATTTCTCGCTCTGTTATCTCAGCTCTGATCTACTAGACAAACTCCCCGACTCCTTATCATACTGCCTGTGGGGAACAATAGAATGGCTCAGTCTTAATCACCCAGCAGGACTCTCTGACTAATGGAAGTCTATGGAGGAGCGGACTTCATTAGCATTGCCATAAAGCATCAGCTCAGTGTGGTGTTTGAGCCGGGAAAGTCACCCCAAATATCACATGACTGACAGCAACGGCGGCTCCAGGTCTGCAGATAAAGGGGGCTTATTGGAGATAAATGAGATGAAACCAGGTTTTTGTCAATACTAACTATAAACAGACAATTTGGTGAATCCCTATAAAAGTATGTAATTATAACGTCGTTTTTATTAATAGTCAAATAAAAAAAAAATTAAAAAAGAATCAGAAAAGAAACCCTAAAAGGACTTGGTTGTAGACGGTTTATAGGGTATAATATCTCCTCCAGGGGTCCCGGCATGGAACGTAACCACATTGGGAATGGAGACCCCCCCATTCTAGAAGTTCTAAGAAGGACCTGAAGGTTCTAAGAAGGAATGAAAGTCAGTCGTGGGTATATTTGAGGGATGAAACCCGACCGACGCTCGTCTCGCCAGGATAGTTGCCGGCTCCGTCAGGGGCCAAAGCGTTAATGGAATCGCGTCTCGCGCAGGTCTTGGAAGCGAAGATTCAGATCCCTCCACAGCGGTGGGTTTTATGGGCGAGGAGAATGCTTTCCCCGTGGATTGTCCGCTTTAAGCCAACCTTTTCTTGGGGGGTCTGAACCCAATAAAAATAATATGGGGTGGCACGATCGCGATACACAAAAGAGGGGGAGGGGTTACCCCAATGCAAATATATATTCCCCAAGAAACCGCCTCGGATTTATAGATCTCCAGCAGGTGGGTGCTGAGGACACCTCATGCCCCCCCCACTGATAGGGGTTACTCAAGGACAGAGAGGTGACCCTCATCGAAATACTCTGCACCTCATCAGGCGCAAGCATCGTAAATCACGGGGAGTTTTATTTGTGAGTATTTATTTTCCAGGCCCGGTGCATCCATGGATACAATCCTCCCAGCAAGGTCTCCAATTTCCCATGGAAGGAGCCGTTGGTCTCCGGGATTATCCGGAACATGCGCGGGGCGGCTCGGCAGGACGGGGTGCTCGATCCCCATAAGTATTGTCGCTTCTAGAACAGAATTTTATGGCTTATTTGTAAGACTTCCTTGGTCATCGGTCTTGTCTATATTGAGGATAACCTTATGCCTATCCCATGCGGCA
Source organism: Spea bombifrons (assembly GCF_027358695.1). Classification (NCBI taxonomy): domain Eukaryota; kingdom Metazoa; phylum Chordata; class Amphibia; order Anura; family Pelobatidae; genus Spea; species Spea bombifrons. Next base: position 5,585,687 of record NC_071094.1, read on the forward strand.
TTAACCTTTACCACTTCTCCTGGAAGCGCATTCCACTGATCCACCACCCCATCAGTACATTACACAGAAACCTTAGAAAGATACTTCCTAGTTTAACCCCTTTAAGCATTTAAATGTTAATATCGCATCTCTCTCCTTTACCTCCAACTGATACATGTCAGTAAAGACGCTCAGATAAGAGAATTTTAAGGCAATAAGATGGTCTTTTTGCTACTTTTTGGAGATTCCCAACGTTTCCAAACCCCACCAAAGCGTCAGGATAGCAGCTTGCCGGTGTTGAAACGGTTAAGTTTCCGTGGGCCGCGTAGCATTCCACCGGTGGATTTCTGTTCATGGTGCAAGGACAAATTCCTGCGGGACCGAGCTTTATCCCCCAGCTTTATCCGGCGTTCTCCCCAAACGGACAGCAAAGCGACCCCCGGCCTCGTGATTTAATGAATACGACAGCTGACGGCCCCTTTCATTTTTGGTGGTCCCCCCCCCAGCTGCAAACACATTGGGGGATTCTGCGCTGCGGGTCGGAGTCCGTTCCAACCCCGGGAAAGCGCTTGCATTGATTTTAATGGGAGCAGTTTCCTGCCACTTCAAGCAGCCAATCAGAGGCAAGAATTGTCGCTCCATAGAGGATGAAGGCAGCTGCAGGGCTGCAGCTTCTGCCCCAGGTATTTTTCTCTCTTTTTTTCAGGATTGCATATTAAGTGCTCACGGGGGGGGGGGGGTTGGGGGTTACTCACAGCGCACTTTAATACGCATTCTTCCCTGTAAGGTTACTTAACTAGAGTTATTAAAACTACCTATAAGGTCAGCTCGTGGAAGCTGGGATGGGAGGCAGTCTGTGGCAGAGCCAGCATTCCCTATTTAACTTCCTGTCCAGATGTTCTCTCCTTTCTCTTCCCCCACCCTGGCCCAATCCACGACAATCGGCAACTTAATGGGGAGGAATAATCACATAGTATATTCTTAAAATTAACTAATTGCATTATTGGTCAGATGGTTGGAGCGAGATACTCAAGGGGTGCCCCTCATTGACAGGGATAAAGGGGGTACAACCCCGGGGGGAGACCCCGCGTAACAGCTGCATCTTCTAATCCATCTGGCTGCAGCGCATCGTGGCAGGATTGTGGGTAGACTGATAAACGTTTTGGAACGTTGTAGCAAGTCGGACAAACTCCAATTGCTGCATGTTTATCCGTACCGATCCCCGATCGTCTCAAATCGATATTCCGAGACCGAAAAAACCATCAACGTCACAAAATATTTACACAGACTCCCGATACACAGCATGACATCATGTCAGATGACAGTGTGTACATATATACACACACACACACACACATATATACACATATACACACACATATATACACATATACACACACACACACATATATATATATACACACACACACACACACACACACACACACAGATACACATACACACACACATATATATACACATATACACACACACACACACATATATATACACATATACACACACACACACACACATATATACACATATACACACACACACATATATATACACATATACACACACACACATATATATACACATATACACACACACACATATATATACACATATACACACACACACATATATATACACATATACACACACACACATATATATATACACACACACACACACACACACACATATATATACACATATACACACACTCTCTGGTGCCCAGAAGTTTGGGGTCACTTGGAAATGTCCTTGTTTTTAAAAAAAAAAAAAAAAAGAAAATTATGTCCATGAAAATAACATGAAATGGATCAGAAATCCAGCATAGACGGGGTTAATGTTGTAAATGACTATTGTAGCTGGAAACGGCTGATTTTTAATGGAATCTCTTCATAGACACTCATCACTCTTTATCACTCCCATCACTCCTGTGTTCCAATGGCCCTTTATCACTCCCATCACTCCTGTGTTCCAATGGCCCTTTATCACTCCCATCACTCCTGTGTTCCAATGGCCCTTTATCACTCCCATCACTCCTGTGTTCCAATGGCCCTTTATCACTCCCATCACTCCTGTGTTCCAATGGCCCTTTATCACTCCCATCACTCCTGTGTTCCAATGGCACGTTGTGTTCGCTGATCCAAGTTTAAGTTTAAAAGGATAATTAATCGTTAGAAAAAAAAAACCTTTTGTAATTACGTTACAGCCAGAAATGTCCTTGTTTTCCATGGAAACAGCTCAGTGACCCCAAACTTCTAAAATAACTACCAATAAAAGCATATAGGCAGAGAAGGTATGGACGCCCTGGACGTTAGAGCCTGATCTGACCACACTTGCCTCTAGCCATTGTTTTTTAATTGCACGTCACATATACAAGTCCCTGATTTAAATCAGGTGTCCCATTCAAGGTATATTTTATTAGAACCTCTATGAAGACCACCAACCCAACTGGTGAGCCGCTACGTCGAACCTCTCTCGGACAATTTAAAAAAAAACGAATACCCCACAGGTTCTGAGGTCTGCCGCTCCACGCCGGGTGGCCAGCGGGTCCCGGGTGTAAAGTATCCATCGCATCCCATCGAGCCGGCCCTCAGCTCACGGAGCCAGCACCGCGTTCCAAGGAACAGAACGAGACGTTAGCAGGGATGGCGGAGAACCCAGAAGCGTTCAGTTCCCGGTGCCCACGCACGTAGGACGACACATGCCTCCGAGGGAGGAGGTTCTGCTGCTTCTTCACGGATCTCACTCCAGCACAACGGAAAACAGACTCCGCGCATGGAAGAGACGTCAAGAACATCACCAGAAGTATCGTTAAAAATATAACGCTAACCTTTCGGCAGAAAAGTACTGGGGGGGGGTACGGCGTGCTTCAAAAAGACGTCGGAAAAGGTATATATGTGCAGATGACGTCTAAAACGCGTTCCGGTACAAGAAGTACCGGAACCCCGATCGGTTCTAAGGAGCGCGTAATGATCTATATTTGGAAATCACATTTACGGTTATCACATTTCCAGCAAATAGAGACTCCCTCGTGCGAGAGATAATGCCGTGAATTAGACAGACTTCGTTAACGTATAGACCCGCGGGAGACGCCATTCCATTAAGAGCTAGACTTTCTTGTTTGTAATCCTTCGGAGACGGAGCTGTCTAATCGCTTACGTAACGGGATAACCACCTGTCTCCTGATAACACAAACAGCTCTCGATCTTCTCGGCCCGATGCAATCTACTGGTGAGAGGACCTCGAGGTCCTAATCTGCCCATGGGGTTTGCCAGATCACCCACCGGAGACCTACGGGTTCCTCACTGGTGGCCAAGCCGGCAGCTCGGTTCCTTTCACAAAGAACCTGGCTGAGGTTGCAGTTGAAGGACATCAGAGTTTTTCCTGAACCCCAGAGATCCTACGCGCTCCTCAAAGGCTTCCCATCTACGTGCACCTGGGACCTCAATGAAGAAGCGCGTAGCAGAGAACGTTCCAGAAGATGATTGCTTGTGGCTCATTATGACAGACGCTGGCCCAGGTCAATTTAAATCCCGGGTCTGGCCCTGGATCTAGGAATCATAATAGCCAAACCTCAACATGCCATGGTCTTCTGCATTTTCCCTTCAAGCCAGTCCCCGATACTCCATTCACCGTTCCCTACGACTGCCGTCTGGCCTTCGCCTCTCTAGACCGGAGCCCTGCTTTCTGTCTGGAAGCGGATGAGGTCCTGTCTCATTTTTAAACGCTTCGTCTCCACTATTTCCTCGTCCGCGCAGCCCTTTAAACTTTGCCTGTGGAACTCGGCCGCTCTAAACACACAGCGAGCGAATTCCCATAACGCCTTCCAAATGAATCCATTCCCCCAACCCGCGGCCCGCGCAGGTACAGACCCAGCACCCGCCGTACGTTCCTTAAACATCGCTCGCGGTACGCAGCGGGTTCTAAGCGCGGGTGGCTTTTAAAGGGACAGGAAGCCATATTTTGAAGAGCGGCACCATTTATTAATTAAAAAAACCATTAATAATTCAGTGTATGTTTTACGGGGAAATAAAAGCAATGTTACTGCCGCTTTAAGTGCCTTTTACTCTTTTTCTGGAAAGATCATTAATTCCTCATCACCTAAGTCATCGGCAGCGGCCGCGCTTGGAACATAAATCTGTTTGATCGGTACATCCTGGTTAACGTTATACCACCCGTTGTACAGCGCTGTGGAATATGATGGCGCTACAGAAAACAACAGAACATGATAATTGCATGTATTTATATGGCGCCCGCAGATTCCGTAGCGCTGTAACGGCCGGCGTGATCGGCTCCCTTTTTTCAGGCATTCCTTTGTTTTTGGAAGTTTAAACGCCTCTGACGTGAGGTTTAGACCAGAAGCCCCCATTAGACCGATAGCAGAGGGTAATACCGAGATTTTAGCTGCCCCGCGGTACCCGACATACAGGATTCCCACACTGACTCTCCTTATCTAGGCCTGAAGCGTGTTGGATACAGGACAGCTGCATGGCGTGGAATTGGCGTGTAGCAGGGACAGCCTGTGACCAGCTGTGAACGGGACATGTACATTAACCTTTTCGGCTCTGGGTTGGGGTAAACTCTGGCAGTGAAAGGGTTAAATATCCTAAACCCTGTGCCAAGCGCGCCTAATTATTCCCAATACTCGAGTTTAATGAGACGCAGATGGCACCGCTACGAAACTTGCGAATTTAGGGAGCGGAGGATAACCGCGCATGTCGTCTTCCCTGGATTCCGACGTTACATAAATGGCAACTAACCGAGAGCCGTGGATAGCCCCTGCTGAATGGGTTAAATACTAGAGTTTCTTAACTCTCAGCGCCAGAAAAAGAGATCGGCACTGAAAAGGTTAATCCCATCTGTCTATACCCCCCAGTACTATAGACAGAGGGGATCTAGTAATGCCCTGGAACAGAAATGACCCTGCAGGGGGTAACTCTTGGGATACAAAGGGCAGCCCTGGACCTTCTGGGGTCACGAAGAGTCTGGGGTGACCAGATGTCCCCCTCAGCAAGTAACTGGTATGGAGAGTCCCTGCAGCATGTATTTCCTATATCAGCACCCAGGCGAAGAGAGGGGGTCCTGCTCACCCTAAAACTGCAAACACCCATCACTCTAAGCTATCCTGTTACTAGCTGCAGACTCCAATGCCCACTATGTTCATTCAATGGCATGCATAGGCTGTAGACTACAACACCCATCACGTTAACCAAGTCCTTGCCATTTAGCAGCAGCACCCAACCTGCTCTTGTAACAGTATACTGCAGCAATACAACACCCATCATGTTAAGCCAGCCATCATCACCCACCTACTGTTGATTCCTGCACCAACACCCATTATTCTCAGGCAGCCTCTTGCCCTGATCTACTGTAGACCACAACACCCACTAAGCACAGTCAGCCATAAGACCACCATGAGCAGGAAGGTACTATGAGCACTGATGGTGCTTGGATGAGCATGATAGGTGTTGCAATCTACAGGATCGCAGTTGAAATGGTTGCCTGTCTCCCGCAGCGCGCACACACACCCATTGCTGTAGCCCATGGCTACCACTCCGCATAGAAGCTTCGGGTCCCGTATCTCAGCAAGAGATCAGAAGATTCCAAGCGCAGAATGCCACCTCAACCCACCCCACCCACCTCTCCCCGTGCCCCCCACCCCCGCCAGCGACCCCCTCAACACTCACAGTATGTTTTCCTGGTCAGCTCCTCCACCACCTCCGGCTTCAGTTTGCTGTTGGATTTCCCCATTCTTTTATCCGAATTCTTCTTTTATTCTCTTCTTCTTTTTCTTCTCCTTAATGGTTAATTCATGTATCGAAGCCTCCGGGCCCTCCCAGCCTCCCCCACCCCCAGACCTCAGGGATCTTCAACGAGAGACACCCTGCAGCTAGAGAGACGTCTCCAGACCGGAGCAGACGGCGTCTGGGTGTATGCGAGTGTGCGAGTGTGAGTGTGTGAGTGTGTGAGTGTGTGAGTGTGTGAGTGTGCGCGATCCCCTATTGTGTCTGCGGCTCGGGTTACACTCTTCCCCCTCTCTCTCTCTCTCTTTTCTGCCCCTGACAAAGGGTGAGGCTGAAGGCAGCAGCGGCAGCTTGTGTGGCCCACAGGCCCTGATCTGCCCTGGAACTCCGTGCTTTCCCCCCGCAGTATGAGAAGCCGATGCGCCTGCCCACCGCCTGCCTCCCTAATAGCTCCGCTTCTGCTGTTGTCCCTGGTTACTTGACACTTTCACACATGCCTGGTCCCTCCTCTCCCATTCAGGCTCCTCTCCTCCCCCTCTGATGACACACTCCCTGAAATTGCTTTTCTTCTCTCCCTTTCATTCTTTTTTTCCATCCTCCTTTTTGCAGACCCCCCCCCTATGTATGATTTGGGGAAGGGGGGGGGGTTGGAGAGAGACATTTAAACACATAAAGGGATTTAACCAAGTGCAGGAGAAGGAGAAATTCTAGAACAAGAGACCAAAATCTAGAACTAGAGGGCCAGAGGATAAGCTGGATTTTAAGAAAGTGTTATTTTAATGAAAGAGTGGTAGTTAAGTGGAGCAGCCTCCCAGCAGAAGCGGTAGAGGGTAATACAGTGAGGGTATTAAACATGCATGGGATAGACATACAGCTCCTGAATCTAAGACGAGACCAACAACTGATTAAGGTTTGAGTCTTTAAAGTAGAAAAAACGGGCAGACTAGACGAGGGCCAAATGGGGCCGATCTGCCGGCAGATTCTAGGTCTCCCTGATCGCTGTTATTCGGCTTTCTAGTCCTGATGGCCAATTATTCTAACACCGGTTGGCATTTCGACCTCCAAAATTAATGGCGCTTAACCCTTTGCTTGCCACAGGGAAGCGTTGCCCTTTTCCCGACCCGCCGGAGTAACAAAGAAGTGACCGGTCGGCTTCATACTAGTCTTTTGATCGGGCTCCTTGATCTTTTTTTGTTTTAACCCTTTAAGAAAAAGGGGTTGTTTTTTTTGTGTCGCTGATATGAAGGGAAGGCATGGTGTTAAAAACATATTTAAACCGCGATGTATCGGTGCATAGGGATATAAAGCAATGCAATCACCATAGCAACCAAAAGAGTATTCAGAAAACATCGCAAAAGAGTTACTATGAATTAATATGCAATTAAAATAACGCAATTAAATATTTCTGCATTTAAAAAAAAAGAAAGAAAACGCTATGGATTGTGGATTAAAGGAACCTATAGAATGCGAATTCCCACCCTTCATAAATTAATGAAGAAAAAGGTAATTGAGTGATTTTCGCCTAGCCCTATCAGGGTAAGCTTTATATTCTATATGCCGAAAATTATAGAAAAATGCCAAGGCGGAATAATATTGTATTATTACTGCTCCAGCGCTGAACTGGTTAATTCAGAACAATTATATGTATATATTTTTTTGTGCAAATATTTTTAAATCTTCTCTTTTTTTTTTCCAACAAAAAGCAACGTTTACATATTTTGGATTTATTCTCAGAGGGCCGTCGGCATTAATTCACGCGCCGTGTGGGTGGTCACCCTACACGGTATATAAAATATATACATTTATATATACGCCCGCCTGCTTATATACATTTATATATACGCCCGCCTGCTTATATACATTTATATATACGCCCGCCTGCTTATATACATTTATATATACGCCCGCCTGCTTATATACATTTATATATACGCCCGCCTGCTTATATACATTTATATATACGCCCGCCTGCTTATATACATTTATAAATACGCCCGCCTGCTTATATACATTTATATATACGCCCGCCTGCTTATATACATTTATATATACTCCCGCCTGCTTATATACATTTATAAATACGCCCGCCTGCTTATATACATTTATATATACGCCCGTCTGCTTATATACATTTATATATACGCCCGCCTGCTTTTATACATTAATATATACGCCCGCCTGCTTATATACATTTATATATACGCCCGCCTGCTTATATACATTTATATATACGCCCGCCTGCTTATATACACTGGTTTGTTGATGTGTTAGGAAAAGGTATATCACATTATTTCATAATCACGCATTGTCAAAGAATACGTTTATTCCCCCCCACAAACGGGGCGAGACGGGCATCTATCTGTCTCCTACGTCATGAACATAGCTGGGAACCTTCTAAATATAAACCGCTTAATAGCCCATCATGAAGATTCTATGTAGCCCAACGTGTTACCCCTATGGGTCTAATAGCGGCCCTCATAGAAACCGTCATTATTTAAATTGAGTCACCTGCATTCAAGCAGGGATATCAACTATAACATCCTGGTAGCAAAAGTACCTCTTGGGAGATTTTATATACGATCACAGCGGGGTAAAATAGGAAGGTGTCGGCTCCAGACTGTGAGAATCTGCCCCTGCACCCTGAGATTGGGGCAGAATCCTCGGGGTCAGACCCTAGGGGTTCCCAGGTGTGGTCATGAAGCATGATAGCCGTACACCGGCAGCCTGCACGGACAAGCATTCGGCTTGATTGGCATAAGGTGGGCGATCAGTAACAATGTTTCCAGGAATGACAGCCCTCATGAGGTCACACCGGTGCGTACGTGTCATCGCACATCGTGAAAACGACTCCGCTGGGCGGCTGCCGCTCTGCTATTATCTCACAGGCCGACCCGGACTTTGCTGTCATCACAAGGTGGTGTTTTTCCTGCCAGTATGTTATGGTTGATCTCCCTGCTTGAACGCAGGTGACTCAATTCAGTGCATCTTTAAATAATAACAAGTCAAGGTTTCCACGAGGGCCGGTATTTGAGCCATTTGGCGAGTCACTACGTAGAATCCTCACGGTGGGTTAAAAGGCGGAGCCTCGGGGTATGACATCATATCCTGGCGCTCAGCTGTAAGGACGGCGGCCCCTACCCCAGAGCAGCCCCGAAATTCAAGTGGATTACGCAGCATTTTGGGCTATTCCAAATATCATTCTTAACACATAACATCCCATTTTCTTCTGTTTTCTACCTATTAGCGGGTTGGCGGACGGCGGCTCCTATTAACACCGCGAGCGCCTGCCGCGGGTGATAAGCTGTTGTGAGTCGGCGCAGCACCCGCCTGCCGCCGCCACCGCCGCTTCTTCAGCACACGCCACGGTTTACTCTCAGATACGCATCTCGGCGAGAAAAACAAAATGAGTTTCTCCGCACGGAGCGCAGCGATTGTTATCGGCGATAAGGAGAAAGTAATAAAAAGCCAGCGCCCGCGAGAAACCAAAAACACCGGCGAACGGAAACGCTGCGAATCTGGAAGACGTCAGGATTGTTATTGTCTTCCTTACCGTGGGGGGGGGGTAATATATATATATAAGCACTTATGGGTTTAACCATTTATAGCCCAAAAGACGCTACTGGCTGATAATAGCCATCGAGGGTTTGCAGTGCATTATAATCAGTTTCTGTACAAAGGTTTCCAGGGCAACGGCGTGCCCATCACCGCAAAACTGGGGTGCAGATCGCCCCTTTTGGGTCACCACCCCACCCCCAAAGCCCTGATCTCTCCATAGACTCCTTGAAAAGGCGCTGCACAGCTTTAAAGTCACGGCGAGTCATGACATCATATCCCACTGATGAGGACGGCGGCTGCGGAGGGGGCAAACCGGGTAAATAGCAGAACGTCATCGGGCCGTCAGGTTATATAACTGTGATCCATCCATGGCGCAAGTCTTATGTACCCCGGTTAAAGCTGCGGTTCCACCTAGACAATTTTATTCCTACATTTGTAAGATTAATCACATAAAAACATTTTTGTTTTCTACGGCAACAACGTATCGGTGTCTGCTTCTGTGTCACGCGGCAAATGATGAATGATGCGAAATCCGACTTCTTTCAAGAATTATTTTTTTGTGATTTAATATGTGTTTATAAAATGTGCATCAATCATTTTATTAGATAATATTCTTATGCGTCTAACGGGTTGATTTACCAAACCCCGGAGGTGAGTGTGGCTTGTAAAGGGCAAGAAAGGGCTGAGTGGGGCCTTTGGGATGCATTTGTATATTTTTATGCCCCTGAAAAAGGTCAGAAAAATAGTTTTTTTTCTTCAAAACATTCTGGGCTCCGTAACAGTCATTTCTTTTGCAGTCTATACAGAAACCCATAAAAAAAATAAAAATAGAAGAGACGCACGGGGCGCATTGTGCTTGAAATGTAATTGCCGGCCTCACCCACGCTTCCTGGCGCGAACCGAAATTATTTCGCAGCCCCCTCCCCGGGCCTGCCATGTTGGCAGGGACATGGAGGAAAGCAGATGTTACCCCAATGCATCTTCCTACCCCCTTAATTACAGAGGGGAGATGGGGCCAGGCGCTGACTGCCAGACCCGAGCTTCTCAAAGGCTGCGGCCAACACGTTATACCCCGAGGCTGCAGGTTCCGAGAAATTAACACATTGATAACCTTGGAACCTCTTTTTACCCCTACCTTGGGTGAACGGGCAGATTCCCAGGATCTCGGAGCCTGGACGCCTTAATGTTCTAATATATATCACAGCTGCTTGAATACAGGTGGCTTCACTCAAAATGTCTTTGCCACCTAATACGTCATAAGGACTGTTAGTAGAACGACTTGGTTGCCACCATTAATGCAACAGAATCCTTTTGATGGACTAATGAGGGTTGAAGACTAAGCTCGTGTGAGCGCCTCCAGCGCCTCTTCTACCGTGGGGTCACAGCAAGAACGCGGGATATGACATCATATCCAGACACGCCGATTTAAGGTGGCCACGAGGAAGCAAAAGGACCAACCTCAATCGATGCTACGGCTCAGTGACCAAGTCAGGGGAGATCTTCACGATCCTCACTATAATAATAATATATTCTAGTCGGAAAACATTCCTCCCGGTGTTTAAAAGGCAAAAGGAGGACAGTTTTGTTTTAGAGGTGTAGTTAGATTGGGGCTTTATTGTCTTAACGTGACTTTGGGACCGGCCGATAGCCATTAACATAAAAGAATAAGACATTTACAAGAATGAACGAAATTAGTTTATTAACCCATTCCTTGCTTTTTCTACACACATTACAGGACACTGCGATACACTCATACCAAACACTTCTAGAAAAGAGGGACATCAAGGGTAGAAAGAGGGGGGGTTTTCCCCCCAAAAAGGAAGCAAACCTCCTTTAACCCCTTAAGGACAATGGGCGGTCCCTAAACCCATTAAAACCAATGCATTTTGAGCCCATACAGGTACGGGCTTTGTCATTAAGGGGTTCGATCTTTACATAGCGAAAAACATAACTCATCTCCTGTCTCCATCGCTGTAAATGAGCTCCTCTCCGCTCAATCACAACTCCAAATTCTAACAAACCATCGTGACCTGGATTCCATTTGGAAGCGATACAATAAATGGCTCCGAGAGTGCTTTCTTTTTTAATATCCCCCTCCAATAGGTTGCTTTTATTGTAATTATGTAGACAACATGGCACAATTACGCAGGTCGGTGTCTGGCTGGGGAGGTAATTAGAACACATTATGATGAACATGAAAACGATGCTCAGAGTCACCTTCCCGGGCTCTCCATGGGCTCCATACACCCAATAAACCAATATAACGGCCTAAAATAACCCGTATACATTTATTATAATTATATATAAATATCATAATGTCGTTTTAACAACCGGTCCATGGATTTAACGCCCCGCGATAAAGGAAACTATTCCTTATGAAGACCTTAATGTCCAGGACGCGACTCGTTGAAGTCCAGGAGAACATATTGAAGCATCCTTCACAAAACCCACAGTTGTCTTCTCCTGGGGATGACATCAGAATGCAAATGCATTCCCAGAACGTGGCTACTGATCACCCAATCTGGGCTATTGAGAATGGATACATAACGGTAACTTTAGTGAGCCGGGGCTTTTCACGAACTGAGGTCACATTAGGCCGCCAATCTTTGTGAATGGAAGAAAAGTCAAATTTTTGTTTCCCGGATAAGCTGGAGGTATATATTTTCCCGAGCAGCCCTCATTCATGTACTTAATTAAAAAAACAAAAAAACAAACAAGCATCTGAACTGACGGGGTATAGAGAGGTGAGCCAAAGCCTCTCTGTTACATTCACCAACACAGGAGGGTTATGTATCGAGGTAACGCACGCCCATGGCCGGCGTCCAAACCCACCAGCCGGAACGGTTTCTTCAGCACTGGTATAAGGAGACGTTTCGACACATTGAACATGCTTCATCAGCCAGTTCGGTTATTCACGTAGGCGATACCTCGGTCTTCGGAAGGATCCCTCAGCAGGTCAGGATCCGCAGGTCCGCGTTACATTTAAAAGAACTCGTCAGGTTCCATGCGACCTTCGGCTGCCGAGTTCCTACGGAATCCAACTAGAAGCCCCGTTGATATCGGCGACGAGGACCCGGCTTAGTCTACAGGCTGCCAGGCTTAGGAGAACGTGCGACATGTTGTGCGTTTGGGACACCCGCCCTGCCGGATAAAAGCAAAGGAGTAAAAGTGCCCCAGGGGCATTTTCTCCTCTTTAGATTAGCAGGTAGATTGGAGAACACCAGGTGGGCTAACGATCGCACGGCCCGTGTTCTCACATAACTACGTGCTTATGGAAATGCTACAACGGCACAACTACCGAAGCCAAGAGGGCCACCGGCCCCGTGTTCCCTCCACACGCTCTGCCTGCTCATCGCAGCGGGGAGGAATCCTCCATGACAATAAAATTCATTTATTTGGTTGGAAAGGCGATAGGGAAATGGCAGGAACTGACTTTTAGGTGCATAGCTGCCAAGTGTCCTGTTTAGGGTAGGAACAGACCCAATCCAGTCCTGTTCGGTTTAATGGTGGAGTAAAGGCTGTTTATAAGGCGATCAGTCGGCGAGAGGAGTGAAAATATATTGTAAGCCGTCCTGTTTAATATCTAACGTTCACAGCTATGTTGACATGAAGTGCCTGGTGCATACATTATTACATGAACGTTTAAAAACAGTAAACACTGTAGGTGACACGAGTCCCGTCAACGGGGCAAATATTTATCCATAATGTCAATAAAGGTAGCGGAAAATAAGCAGAGGGGTTTTTTTTTTGGTTGGCCACGGTTTATATTCATCAAAACCAGGAAAAAAAAATTCCATTAACAGATCCTTTTTTCCTTTTACGCTGGAAAACACGAAATGGGATACCCGCGGCATCTAACATAATACATGCCGAGGCGCTTCACGCAGGCCTTAAGGTGAGAATTCTAACCCCGGCCAACAGTATGCGACTATAACTCCCAGCATCCGGAGCCAGGAAACGGACAGGCCAGACTAAGCGATCCCGGAGAACCTAATACGGGGACATCTGAATCGCCCCAGGGAACCATGATGGTTTTGAGCAATTATTCACAATCTATCTATCTCAAGGGAAAGCGATTCTGTCTTTTCTGTTCAGATTACGGCGCTAATGAATCTATCAGACAGAGAGAGCTCTCCACGAACGCAAGGGAATGATATCTCCGCACGCCCCTCCTGTTTTATACCCAGAGAGACCGGCGTACAGACACACTGCTGCAATGCAGCACCTCCCGGCAGCCACAACGGGCTCCGACACATCTCACAGCGGGGGGGGGGGGGTAATACGGCTACTAATGGAGCAAAATGGGTCCCATCCGAGACCTAGCAGGGATAGGAAAGCAATAAAACCGGAGCATGCGGAAAAATTAAGGTAGAATGGAGACATCTCGGAATCCCATATCTGACCCGGATGGATTGCGTTACCCGTTCTCCTAATAAAGTAGAACGGGGTAAGCTTTAGAGTCTAAGGTAACAGTCAGGTCACGGTATTTACTATTCGTTTTATTTCTCTATTGTAACCATTGTGATTGGGAGAATATGAATTGCAACATTGTGTCAATTATACAAAATTATATTATATATTATATATATTACAAATTTTATATATATTACAAGTTTCCACAAACAGAACCATCCCATTGGTTGCCATGGTGATAGGACCACTTTCAGAACTGGATCTTTATATATATATAATTATTAAAAAAAAAAACTAGTTCTCAGAAGCTGATTTTCCGCTACATCCCAGGCTATATTAAGCGAATCTGCCCTTCCTTACAAGTGTGATTATTAGTATATGTAAGTCTGTTTTCAAACAGCACCCAAATAGTTAACAGACATAGTACAACTTATATATACCCCCCAAGGCACCAAAGGAGCTAATGAATATTAATATGATCACTGAGGCTTTGAAACATCACATTTTTAGCTCAAAATAAACAGCAAAGCAAAAAAGAAAACCCAACCCTCCCCCCCAAAAAAAACACCTATATCCATATTTTTTAACCCCTTAAGGACCGGGCTCATTTTTCGTTTTCTACCCTGTGGGACCGAGGCTGTTTTGACACTTTTGTGGTGCTTGTGTTCAGGTGTAATTTTCTCCTCACCCATTTAGTGTACCCACATAAGTTATATATTGTTTTTTTTCAGGACAAGATGGGCTTTCTTCAGATACCATTATTTTGATCGTATCATCTTATTTACTATAAAAAAAAATAAAAAAACATGGTGAAAAATTGAAAAAAAAGACATTTTATGACTTTTATTTGAAAAATCTTTTACTCACCTAAAAAAACAAGTAAAAAAACTAGCTAAATAGATTCTACTACTTGTCCTGAGTTTAGAGATACCCAATGTTTTTATGTTTTTTTGCTGTTTTTTGTACGTTATAGGGCAATAAGTACAAGCAGCGTTTTATGATTTCCAAATCTTTTTTAACAAATCTGGTCAGTCTGCCTACATCTCCTCTTTGGAACATCTTTGAAGCCGGTTAACTCAATTTAACCCATTCAAACCATATATTTTTGAAAACTAGACACCCCAGGGTATTCCAAATGCTGTTATTTTAACCCTTTCCATGCACCAATTATACAACTACACTTTGTCAAACTTTGTAATAGTAATTTTTTTTATTTTTTTTTTCCACACAAATTGTATTTTAGTTATAGATATACAGGTTCTGGTATATGTCACTATCAAACAACACCCCAATGTGTGTTCAGGAACATCTCCTGAGTACAGCGATACCCCACATGCATGGGTTTGTCAGATTGTTTGGCTGGTAAAAGGCTACTTTTGGGGCATGCGTAATTCAGGTGGTCATTTGGTCATTCTGCCTCCATCTCCTCTTTGGAATATCTTTGAAGCCGGTTAACTCAATTTAACCCATTCAAACCATATATTTTGGAAAACTAGACACCCCAGGGTATTCCGAATGCTGTTATTTTAACCCTTTCCATGCACCAATTATAGAACTACACTTTGTCAAACTTTGTAATAGTAATTTTTTTCACACAAATTGTACTTTAGTTATAGATATACAGGTTCTGGTATATGTCACTGTCAAACAACCCCCCAATATGTGTTCAGGAACATCTCCTGAGTGCAGTGATACCCCACATGCATGGGTTTGTCGGGTTGTTTCAGATTTAAAATGCCACATTTGGGAAGTGCGCTTTTTTTCTCCATTTTGGTCAGTCTGTACCTATGCCCTATCTGTGAGTTGGCCACTCCAATTTACCCCATCAGCCATTTTTTTATATATTAGACACCCCTTGGGTATTTGAAGTGCTTTTATTTTAACTCTTTGAGATTTTTGAGAAATTTTAGCACTTGCTCAAAATAATAAACTTTATTTTTTTATTTTTTTTATTTTTTTAATACTTTTTTTATATATTTTTTACACATTTTGCTGGTACTGGATGGTTCATCTAGTGACATCACTGCATAATTATTTTTAAATGTTAGCACATTTTTTTTTTTCCATTTTTTTTATTTTTTTTTTAATATTTTGCTAATCACATAGTGATTAGAAAGCTGGGCTCCATTGACTTGCATGGTTGAATGCAGTACCTGTATTCAACCAGCAAGTGGAGCCAGTTCTCTAGAGGGTCTGGAGACCGTCTAGCGAACTCTTTCTTCTTTATTGTTTTATTTCCCGGGCCGCCGCCATCTTGCGGATGGCGAAGATCACCGGCAGCTGCGGCTGTGACCGCTCTCCGGAGCGGTCACAGCCCACCTAAAAGGTAAGTGTTTGGTGTCGCTGGATGCCTCCTGATCGAGGCATTCCAGCGACACCATTTAAGTTTAGGAGGCGATCGTTGATCGCCTCCTAAACGCTTTTAAAACGGGCGTCCGCTGTATGGCGGCTGTTGACGCCCCGGGGAGGGGCCAGACATGGCCCCCGATGCCGATCTCGGCCTTGCTGATTGCCTCGACATCGAGGCATTGCAGCAAGGCCGTTTAAGCGAAGAAAGTGATCCTTGATCACTTTCTAAGCTTATTTAACTTTTTGACGGTTCAGAACCGTCAAAGGTCATTTAGTGACCTTCTTGTCATGACGGTCCTGAACCGGCAAAGGTCGCGAAGGGGTTAAACTCTGTTAACTTCCGCTTACCTTACTCAGTGACGGCAGACAATCGCTTGCAGGTAAAACATTACCACTGCCCACCAGTCCCATCAAAAATAAAAACCAGGATACTTTACGCCCGTTATATATATTTTTTAAACCTTTAATATGTATGCAGTCTCTCTCTTCCCCTATAGAATGAAAGAATATTTACATATGGGTGAATTTTTTTTTCATAGCGATGAAAAGTGGAGAGAAACCAAAACAAAAAACGCCAATGACCTAGAAATAGAAGAGAACGAAACAAAAAAAAACTGCAGTCGCTGTACACTCGTATATAATAACTTAAGCCGTTCACTTGCTTCTAATTTGAGGTACATCTATATAAAAAAATCCCCCCCCCCCAAAAAAACGTAGCTATCCCCCTCCGAGCGCGGCTCCGAAGATCCATTGACGACTTTTTTCACTTTCTTCACACCCTCTGTCGCTCCTGTGGTTGTCACACTGCGGCGAGATAAAAGAAAATTAAAAAAATATATATATATATAAATAACAAAAAAAAACAAACAAACGAACAAAGAAAACAACAAACGCAGACTTTAGCCCAAGACCGGTCACTAATTACAAAGATTATTACAGCCGGTCAGCAAAAGGCGGCTGCTACTAATTAAACGCAAAATATTATCTATACTGATAATGATAATTACAAAAAAAATTACTTTATTTGACAGGCGTTCTTTGGCTATGGAGACCCTCGACAGCAAATTAAGCTGGAAGAGAGAGATTCCAGCGTTCTAAAAGCTGAAGATGCTGAATGTTTTGCTTAAATTATGGGGATCTATTAACGCTATAAAAAAAACATATTATATATATATTTGTGTTTTTTTTTTTAATTTTGAATCATGTGAATTTATGATTCTTTCAAATGACAAAATTCAGCGTTTTTAATATTGCTGCTGATAATATTGGTGGTCAGCCGATGTTATTTTACTATTATTTAAATTCGAACCTTTCCTTTCTAGAACGGTTTTCTTTGGAATATAAAAGATAAGGGGGGGGGTGATTGAATTTTAAATCAAAAAAGGTAAAAAAAAAAAATATGAATTCTCAGAAAATATTCTGCGCCCCGCTAAATACGTTTCTCAAGACATAAAAGGGTTTGCTGCGCGGTTCAGCTCATCGCAGGGATCTGTGACATTTGAACATCGCCGGCGGTGATCAAGATGGATGTCAGAGAACACTTTGGCACGGAACGGGAGAAGTCGGAACACAAATGGAGGGCAAATACATAGCATTACCGAGGAGTTTTGGGATGAAGCCATTGTATATATACACAAGTTTTGCTTTCAGCCAATGACGGGGCAGCTAGTAGACGGAAAGAAGTGCAGAAAGCCAGGCCTCGAGCGATGCTTTGATGTTTGGAGAAACGCTGGTCTTACTAAACTAGGACATCTGACCCGTTGGACACAAAACAGACACCGCTTGGAGGACAGCAGAAGTCACCTGCGAAGGAGCTGGAGGCTCAACGTTAAATAAGGGAAGGGGCCTGATGGAAAGAACATCATGACTACCTGAAATAATGTATCAGCTGGTTCCTATAAAGAAAGAACAGGGTATAGCCCGCGGCTGCAGGCTAGAACGAGCGTGAGGTTAGGGATATAGGCCTTTGGGGTCTTCATGATGACCAAGGAACCTCATTTCCTACCAATAACACGAAGGATTACTACCACACCGCCCAATTGGACGGGACCATATACTGAATAAACTCAACCCATGCATAGACGGCGTCCGGGCTACTTACACTGCCTCCATTTCCAGGTCATCGGCGTCATCTTCCTGGGGAAGCTGAAGGTACGGGTTGTCGGACGCCGGGCGGAATTTATACCCGGTTAACACAATGAATATGAAGGTGGCCACTTCATCCAGGAGCTGCGGTATTACAAAAGAAAACGCGCCCGTTAGCGCAATCGCTGGGACAGACCTAGATCAGTAACAAAAAACCCGGAAGATGGAACGTTTCGGGGTAGAATGCAGTCCAACGCTCTACTAGTAAATGCATGCAAAGGGTTAAAACATCACATGCATTCACTTCTACCAAAGAAAGGAAAAAAAAAAACCTAAAGTAAGGTCTATTTTCACCAAGTTTGGTACGCCTATAATTTAGAACATTTTTATTGAACAGTTTATGAACGTGGTGGCGACCGCTGGGGTGGGGGTGGGGTCGCGGCGGGCGCTGGAAACATACCTGGTACATCCACTTCCATTTGAAGGGGACTGCAACCATAATAAAAATGGCGATGATCCGGGTGAAGTATATGAAGCAGACGATCTGGTGGTACGAGAGAGAGAAGAGAGTTATTGCTGGTAAAGGACGTTCCCTCTCTGGTTTACCCAAATTCATATTATCTGACCGTGCTGTTTGCAGATATTTTTACTACTAAAAGGGAAAAAAATCCTAAAATGTCTTTCCCGACGCGTTTCTCATCTGCAGGCTTTCTGCTCTTGCGGCAGGAGTCCAAATTAACCTCCATTATTCCTCACTTGAGAGGCGATAAAAACCACCAGTCCCCTCGTACAGCAAGAATCGAGCAATCAACGCCCTCAAAAACCGAAAGTCTTTGGCTCCCGGACCCCGCAGACATCCCACGCATCGCTAGCCGGCCGTCCAGGCTCGGAAACGCTCGCCTCCAGTCGCCTTGCCGCCACATGCAAATTATTTGCGGTTCATTTGCATATGGCAACGTAAATCAGCGTAACTTTAGGACCAAAAACAAATTGGAAAGCCTTTTTTCCCTGCCAGGTGCTGGATCTGGAAGCCGCTCCATTTGGGAAACCTCACGGTAACCGGCAGGAACGGCGGACTTTTGGCTGTGTTCGGGAGCCGTTTCGTTGCCCCTGCATCCATTTTTTCCCCGATTCCACCAAAGCCGTCAGCGACCGGCCACTCCAGCGAAGCACATGTCAGCGAACAGATCTGGGATTAATCTCGCCGAGAGGAATTTACGGCACCACTTAATAGATTGCTGTGAGAGCCCCGGGTTATTATGTCTGCGTTTCAAGCACCCAGGGCCATTGCCGTGATAGATCGCTGTAATGCAATTACTGCACAAGCCAACTACCCATCCCTTCTCATTTATCAGGGGGTAATATTCAGCACCGCAGAGCTGGGCAACTAACCAGGCCTGCCCCGGGGGGGGGGGAGCTATACTTCCCACCGGCAGCTATTGGTTTTATAGGAACAGTACTTATGCCCCTTACTCACCTTCCCAAGCCAGTCAGATACTGCGGTGCTAAAGCCACCCGAGTCTCCAACTCGTATCCGGGCAGTCCCTTAAAGACGGCAGGGCTGCTACAACACACAGGACCGAGGACCAACCCTCTACGTGCTGTAATATACCGTGTGGCTTTATATACACTGTATAGCTTTACACCCTGCTGTCACTGAAACAGTTAAACGTAAACGGCAATCGCCCCAAAAGCAGAGCCGCACACAAGTCTTGCCCTTTGACAAAGCGTCCCGCACAAGACAGTCACGGAACGCTTTGATCGGTAATAGATTATATTACAAATCTAGAACCCGAGCGATATATTAACCCTTCCTTCACAGGCATAACATTTACAGCCAAGCCACGCATCGGCCTCGGGTGTACTGAATGTCAGCGGACGCTCCCTTCCCATCTTCGTCTGTTCTTCCGATAATAGAAAAGGACGCTGCGGCGCCGTTGAGGACTCGCGACTGACTTACCATGACGTAGTAATGTCTGAAGAGCTTCAGCTTCGCCAAGTTGATCGCAGCTGCGGAAAGACAAGGGTTAAATGTCACATAAAGCAAGCGGGGGGGGGGATTGCAAACATCACTGCATCTGAACGTTGGTCTGCGGAGCCGGATAAAAACAACCAGTACTAGAAATAAAAATAAATTAAAGAACTGATTTTGATACAGAAGACCTAACGAAAGTTCTTTCTTTTTATTAATTTAAGGAAACGTTGGCGTTTAGAAGCAGGCCGCGTGCTTCATACGTGTGCCGCTGTAATTAAGCCCATCATTAAGTAATCAGCACCACAGCACCAGAGACACAAACTCCGTCCCCAGCGATCGGGCCGCGATCCCAGAGCTAATGCCGCGAATTACCCTCGGCAAGCCAAGCAGATTTTCTCCTGCAAAACCGGCATTAAGAGCCCCGACGAATCGCCGATAGCGGGAGGAAGGCAGGCAACGGGCGCTCTTACGCGCTCTAAATAGTTTTAATCACTAAATTCAGATTAAGTTCTTAACCGGCACCTGCCACGTCTTCCAAGAGCCGGACCTTCGGAACGTAGCTTTTTTTTGCTGAACACAAAAAGGCTGAATTTGTTCTGGGAATTTGTCGGGTATAGAGACAGACAGCAAACATTCTGAGCTCCAAGAAAAGAGGGACTGGCCAGAGGAAACAGGGACACTTGGGCACTACGTAAACTAATATATTGCTCCAATACTGTTATTTTCTTACAGTCTGTACATTCGAAGGCTCGGACAGACTAAGAGGACCAGCTGCATCAGGGTAAAGAGGGCTCGGCTCGCAAGCTTACAATCTAGAGGATACTTTTATTGAAGCCCAGGAGGAATCCAGAGTTCTATCCTAAAAATAATTCTCCCGCTAACGCTCCGTTAACCCCGCGGCATCAGACGGGCTCGGAATATATAATATAAAAGCAGGGTTTGATTACACACAGCGCCGACAGCTTCTGGCGACGGTTTTGGGCCAATGTAAGCCGGCGCGTGTTGGGTTGACGTGCGTAAACACCGTGTTCCCGGGGCCAGATCAACAAGCAGGCCAGATGGGCCGAGTATTTCCCCGACCCTTATATAGACAGAGGGCCGCGGAGGTATGCGAGGGAGCCGCGCAGCTACCTAAACGGAGATTATTAATTACAAACGCAGGCAAACAGACCACGGCTGTGATGTGATGGGGGGGGGGTGAGGTTTGTACAGAAGATCGAAGTGAAGGAGTCTGGGGAACGTCACCCACTGTCCTCCGCCACCCAAAACTCACAGCCGCTCAACTCATAAGAGGCCACTTGTCTGCTGCAAAGGTGCCAATTGTCTCACTTTAGTTTGAATAGTCCTGACAGTGTGATTAATAGTCGTACCTCCCCATGTCTCTGTGCCGAAAATTAAGAAAATGGGGGATTTAGCCACCAAACAGAGCATTCGCAGGAGAGCTGCAGTTTCATCAATCACCTGATTGAACTATGCATGATCCGGGGGCAGAAATGGCCCTTTATAATGCATAGTGGATTTAGGGTGTTGAAACCACCACTCACCAGCAGACGCCGCCAACTCCTAAGCGAATAAACCCCTTTTGATGATCCCATGATGAAATGTAACCACAGCAAGAATCCGACGACACGCTGCTGCCGACGTCACTCACTTTACAGCTATAGCAGTAATGAAAGCGAAAGCGATACTGAAGCATCTAAAGCCGACGGGGCCGACATTTTCTTGTCGCCGACCAAGTCCTAGCTGTCGTCCGATTGTCTCGACACCAGGAAACCGATGACGTTACATTGTATCTCCAGGGAGAAATAAACCGCTCAGTAACGTTAACCCGTTAAACGATACCGATCACCGCTGCGCGGAAGGCCCTTACACGCAGCCCTCTAATTGTAAGCAATGCATTTTATAATTAGTGGAAATTCTGGATTCTATCCACTAAATGTCTTGGTGTATTTGCATAAATTACTGCAATTTTACTAATCACGTTGATTGTACCGAGTCAAAGCATTAACCTTGAACGCTCGCTATTGTGAAGTATTCCAAACGCGGGCTCCTAGCTGGCCCCCGAGGCTAGAAACCTACGTCAATTGATTCGACGAGGCACTTGTCCCGTGCGTTACCTTTTAAGAAACCCTACATATTGTTTTAATATACTGGATATAAACGTAGAAGGGGTTTTAGGATTTTCTCGTGCTCTGGAGAATGTAGAACTATCGCCAGTAATCTCATATACCGATCTGGCGTCTGTGGAGGATCGTGCCACCGGCTGGCGGTATCTCTGCTCTTTGGGCTGCGATTCCATCTCCAAGATAATTACTTCTGAATTGAAGGTCCTCGCGGTGCTGCGGCAGCACAGGCACAGATATAAGCTAGCGTCCGTGATCAGAATGCATGGCAGGAGCGAGAACACGCTGGATACCTGCGGGCTTTAACTCCAATGCAAGAAAACGCAGCGGTGAAAGGGAATTAAGGAATACTGAGGGGTGTCTATTGTCACGGACTGTTAGAGACCCCCAACATATGGCCGGTCGAGAAGAGATTTAAAAGAAAGAACTGGCGGTACGCTGGACTAAACAAACAGCACCAGCTGGACTAATGGGAGCCTTCTGTACGTTTAAAACCCTGGCAGTAACATATTATCGGAGGCTAATCTATTAAAAAGTCGCCGTGCCCAATTTACATTTCAATAAGGAGCCGCAAAGCACCTTCTATCTGCGAGGTCACGCGTGTCATGAAACAAAGGGGCTCGTAGTCAATAGGAGAAGGGGGAAGAGTACAAGAAACTTCTGGATAAGGGTGAGCGCGTGTGTGACGGGCGAGTTCGAGGCACAGATGGAGGCGACGTGGACACAGAGGGGTCCGAGGTGATGTCTAATAATAAGCGACGGATAATTGGGTTGCTAAGTGGTAAAGCGGATCAGTACGTCTTATTGCTCATCATGTATCTTCACTAATAAAGAGGAGACTCTCTAGGGGCTAACGATTCTTACGAGTTGCCTTAATGCAGACAATTAAAATGGGTTAAGTGGAAAGTTCCTGCAGAGGCCTTGATAACGCGTGCAGACAGCATGGGGTCTCCTTATATAAAGAAACCGGCCACGGCGGGAGGCAACATGCCAACACGCGCGCAAGGTGATTTACGAAAACCCACTTAAACGATACTTTTCCACCAAAAACCAAACACTGCAAAGGCCGCAGGTGCCAGTGTGTTTGGCATTCCCAGACAGGGATGTCGAGGTGCTGACGTGCTCAGCGGCATCTGGGGAGATTGCGGTAAACAAATCCACATGCATTCAGCAGAGTTTAGTTTAGCATCCTAGGAAATATAAGCAGCTCGATTTATTTCAAAGGGAGCCCTACATGCGCGGTAAGCGCCATCATCCTACAATTTGACTGTCTATACCTTTTTTTTTTGTTTTGAACACTGCCATCTGGTGGCAGAAAAAGAGAACCGAGTGTCACGTGGGAATTTATTTTCTAATATAAGATATTTTCTTGGAGAGGGGCGAAAAAGTAAAAAAAATAAAAAAATTATATATAATATATATATATATATATATATATAGTATAGTCTGACCTTTTCCGTCTGTAGCCGATGCCTCCTGTAGATGCCTGATGGACCTGTTAACAATAAGTGAGAAGGGAATATTCAGGGGGAAACACAACTAAAGCGTTTGTGAGCCTGCATACGAGGAAAAACCAAGTCCGCCTTTTGCAAGTTGTGATCAGGGATTTAAAACGCCAAAGAACGTTTTCTTACCATATAACTGGGAAGAGGATCGCTCCGCAGCACAGGAGGTCCACGAGGAACAGAATCTCCTTCCACAGCCCGTACTCCGTCGTGCCTTCTTCTGTGGACTCTATGATGATGTAAGCCACATTGGCCAGAACCTGCCAAATTCAGAAGAGGTTTTAGCACCGGTTTTTTATATGAAGAAGATAAAAAAAAAAAAAAAAAAAACTTCACTGTGAACCCTTTCAGAGAAATCTCGATAACTGATAAGTGAATCTGAAAACAGGCAATATCAAAAGGTACTCGGGCTTCTTAAAGCAATACTTATCACTAGCATTTGGGGTAATGATGGAACGTGCTAATCTCTTTAGGAATACAAAGGGTTATTTGAATGCGTTTGCAGGTCTGTGCAGTAAACAAAATAAAAATAAAATATAAAAAACACCCAACTTTTTATTGTACAGCTAAATCACCCTTTGGTGCTGAACCAGCCTCCCATAGCAGGGAAGGCTGCAGGCGTGAAATTCGCTCTTCCCAGTCCCTGCGTCAGCGAATGAGTCACCATTGACTGTTTTTTTATTGTATTAGAAACCCAGAGACACAGAATAAAATGGATTTTAATGACTTCACCGTATCCCCAGCTGTGCTCACTGAGAAAAGGCTCAGCATCGATATAAAACGTCCGATTCATAGCATTCTCAGGCATGGCGATGGCGTGTCACGGCGGTAGTAACCCGTAACGTGTGCTATTCACCGCTTGCTGCATCATAGAGTTGTACGGTTCACGGATCATGGAGCTACTTCCCAAAAGCACCACACATTCGCAATGGGGTTATTCACTAAAGGGAGAGTCGTCACCACTTCTCTACACGATAAGAAAGGCCAACATCAGTGAGCTTCTGCTGCCGGCAGAGCTTGGCTAACCCTGTATAATGCATAATGAAATCAGTGAGATTTCTTCACCTGTTGAACTATACATTACACAGGGCCAGCTCAGCCATTCTAGCTGCAGAAACCTGCCACTGTCGGCCCTACATAACGAATAGTAAAACTCTACCAACTCCCCATTCAGTGAATAAATGCCGTGGGGGCATAATATATTGCATTGAGATCGCCAGGTCTACACAAAGCAGAACACGGAAGCGCAGAAGGGGGTATTGGGACCCGGCACGTCCTCACCTGTAGTGGAATAACGATCATGAAAATCTTCTTATCTTTGTCAGATAGGATGTGTTTCACAAAGGCCCAGCCAGTTCCAATCAGTGCAATTGTGATGAAAAGCAGCGCTCCTTTCAGTCTGGAAGTCACAAGCAATTGCACAGCTAAGAAATCTTTAGTGTATCAAGTCAGGCAATAAAGACAAATGTTTATTTTCCATGAAAATTTAGAAAGGCTTTCAGCTTTGGGGGAAAGCATAGACACACATACTAGTTTCTCTTAAAGGAACACACCAGCCGACATATAACGCATGTTTGTAGAGCGCAGGTGTCAGGGGCTCTAAACAACATATAAACCTATAAAGTAAGGAATATTTGACACTTACAAGTGTGTGATATAATATACCACAGCCCACCCTTCGATCGGGTACCCCTGAGAAGAAATGTAGTGGTAGTCGATCTGAAAAAAGAAGGAAACCAAGATATTTACATCATAGCAGTTCATAGAAACAGGGAAATTAAGATGCCGTGCTCGGTGATATACACAAATGCTGCCTATAGGACACAGGCGATAGGTGAGCAGCAATAAATAGGTTTCCTAAGCTTACGGAACCGTGTGGTGTAATTAATGAAGAAGAGAAAATGATAACGTGGTGGTGGGAGGCGTATACGTACTGCATGAAACACCAGCGACAATGACTTTGTGAAAGGCAGCGCTGCCATCAGCCAATGGATCTTGAAGACATCGCTCCTAAAGCGAACAACAGGTTTGTTGATTAATATAAGGTTCTGTCCAGAGAAATGGATCAGCGGTAGAGCACTAGCGTCATCCCCGACCCCGGCGAGACATAAACATAAGTGCACCCCGCTGTTAAGCGTTACGTGGAGATCGCTTCCTTTCCTGCTCTTCATAGTTAAGTGGAAAATTGGGAATCTCTAAAGGAGTTGCCCATTTCTTGGGAATCCTACATTCAGAGGAATGGCTGTTAACGCGTTAAACTGCATGCTCACCGACTTTCATACGTGATTTTCTTTTATTCCCATTTGTGTGGTTCCATTTAGACAAACTCTTAAGAAGTAAATACATTTAAATGAGGCCATTTCTCCATGATTAAGGATTTATTTCTGGGAAGGTCTTGGGCATCCAGCAGTACTTACACTGCCCCCCCCCTCCCCCTGTATACCAGTAGCCAATTCTATACCTGCGCTTCCGGAGGATCTGAACCCAGAGGACTCCTGCAGAAAAAAAGAAGAGCGCCATACAGATGTAAAGCTTAGGTAACGGAATCTCATCTGCTGAAAGGTAACTTTCTGGATTCTTGTTGATAATTTCAATCTGTAGGGGAAGACCAATCGCAAACGGTTAGAACTGCCAACAATTATATAGATGCAAGGACAAAAAAACGTACAGCGGCAAGTGTTATGCACCCAAGTCCTATTTCCATGCAGCAAATAAAAGAGATCTTTAATTTGGCAGCTATAAGTTAGGAGAGTTTTAAAGAGCTGGAGAACATCTAGAGAACACCTTTAATTTTCAGATGAGAAAAACCCTAATGCTTTCCGCAGAACTACATCCATGATGTCCCGGCAAGCAGCGGAGGCTGGCATAACCTGCAAGAGTTTCTCAGGGAAAAGGAAGATGAAATAAGTCGATCACTCACATCCAAACTGAAGAGGTGCTGGTCTCGGACTGAATTTCCAGCTCCCGCACAGCTGTGGAAGTAAAGGCTGTAGAGTCCCTCCAGCTCGTTGGAGCTCACGTTAAAATCAAACTAAAAAAACGTAAAAGAGGCAAAGAGGGGAGATTACTCTCTGGGGCCGGCTAAGCAACGGCAGGAACCGGCACAACTGAACGAAGCCAATACCGACCTGGAATGATGCTACACCCTCCTCCACCTTCATAGAGCGATACTCGTCCTGAAAAGAAGAGTCAAAAAGCTGAACACACATCCATGGCAGCTTTTCGTATGAAAACACAACCCACAAGTACCTAAACGCAAAATATATTGGCTTTGGCCATTATAACACTAAATTAGGCAAGCCCCATATTCAGATTAACTATCCTCCGTTGTAGACGTACATTTGCATACAAGGTCCTAGAACAATAACCCAAAAAATAGGGTCCTATTGAACGAGAAACGCTGCTAGAAAGAAAAAAGTTTTTCCCCAAACACACATATATACTTACTTGTGTTTTTACTTTAATTTCTTTGTTAACTTTTTCTTTCTTCTCTTTGTCTTTCTCTTTCTTGTCTTCACTCCTGGCCTCTGGAGCTGCAGCTTTACCTGAAAACCAAGAATTTTATAGATGTGAGGTTTATGAAAATATAGACAGACAATCGAGAACTTTGTAAAGAAATGTAAAAAAAAAAAAAAAAAGCAAAACCACGTCAGATGAACGAGTGTGAATTTTAAAAATGATTTTCTTTACCTGTATCCCTGCGGCTCTTCTGGTTACCAGGCTGACCAGGTGAAGGGATTTTTACCGTGGCGCTTTTAACGGTGGGACTTTTGGTTGCCGTCACGGTATCTTTAACCTCTGGAAGCGAGACAATAATGTTTGGCAAGCTGATGCCGCCAACGTTCTTGATATGGACACTAAATGTAGAGAAAAAGAAAAAAAACCAAAATATAAATAAATACATATGATAAATATGTTTTATGGGCATAATAATTGAAAGTGTGGATAATCCCCCCTTTGATTCATTGGAACTATAAACGATAAGTATGCTCAAAATAAGCAAAGCTGCTCACCGTTTGTTGGTAAAGTCCAGTTTCAGCAGCGTTATGGAAACGCTCTCTGGCGTATGCTTCAGGATGCAGTCCCGCACTTCCTGATCCTACGAACAAATAAACGCGTAAATCAGCCCAAAATATACCGCGTTGGGAATCAAGACACGTGCCTCTCCTCTTCAAAGTGGGTACAATGAGGAATATCGAATGTATATTTGCAGAGAACCAGGAACCAAAACTAATCTACTTTCCCTTGGTTTCTATCCAATCCTGCTTGTGCGTCACATGACAATTCGGCATTCCCTGAAAAATTTTGAACGAAGCAACATTTTATATGATTGAAGAGTGATTTGTGGGGTGGGTTCGAGAATTCAATGCCGATACCTGTAGTGCTACAAATTCTTCCCCCCGCGTGCATAGACCCCTCAGATTACAATCACTGTACACCACACCATGCACGGGGGGGGGGGCATATTTAATATCTTGTTTAAGGGACCTTAAAGCAATAATCACCTTATTTAATGGAATTTTTTTAGGAAATTATATATATATATACACACATATATATATATACATACACACACACACACATTTTAAAAAAGATCAATAAGAGGAATTGATTTATCCGCTGGGCACGGAGGTACCTGGTGTCACGGTCAGGACTACTTGCCAAGCCGTGACTGTGTGGAGGGCATGGGCATGAAGGGGTTAATAGCACCAGGCCTCTGGATTTACTAACTTGACCCCTTAACAAGGCATAAGCTATACCAAATTAACCCCCAAATCCTGCCTGTATCCCCCCAGGTAGTCTGCCACCACTCACGATTTTGATACCGGATTCGTGAGAAATCCGAATTAGAACCTTTATCTCTATATATATATCAACCCACCCCAGGCAAACAACATATATATATATCCTGTAGAACTCAATAACAATACGGTAACGTGTTATCCTCTCTTAGGGTTTGTGGATATCGATACTAGAGCCCAAAGACAGACTTAGATTTTGAATATTTTAATAACAAAAAGACAAAGATTACACAGTGCCAGAATTACAAAAAAACAAGACATACAAAAGAAAATAAAACAGCAAACAGTTCTTAAAAGCAATAGGACTTAAACACAGGACCCTCACTCACGAGTTTCTCCAATAAGCAGGCCTGTGGGAACTCCTTAAGTCCAGATGGTTTCTTACGATGTTGTTCCAATCAGAGTATATCATGGAGTTCTGCTTTTCGGACGCTGCATTGTCCCTAAATCACACTTTGTTTCAAGAAAACCCCCTCTGATCACATGACCGATTATATGACACCTTCCCCAAGAATTGGTTCCCATCTTTGATCTGCCAATAAGTTATGGTGGGGTAAAGGTGATGGAAACCCCTCCACTTAAGATAGGAATGGAATTCCTATAACTCAGGGTCCTTATCTGTAAGGCCATGAATCACCACAGGGGTCCTTTGGGAAGATGACACCTCTAGCCAGAACAGATACAGAGGGCATGTACAAAGAAACACATTTAAATCAACATCAGATTAACTCATGGAATGCTTAAACAAAGAAACTAACCACCTCTGCTGGGTTACCATTCCATGCATCCACTACATTATATGGGTTAATCATGACACCTGGGCTTAATGAAAACACAGAACCCGGTCAATGTCTCAATCCTGGACCAAGTTTAAAATCCTGTATATGAAGTTTCAAGTTCACCCGCACTTACCAGGTAGGTGGAAAAGCCATCGTTCTTTGTCCTGTCCAGGCTGAATCCAAACTAAAAAAAAACAGGAATGATGTTAGTGACAATATATACACTACTACTCAAAGGTTTGGGGTCACTTAGAAATCCTGGTTTTTGAAAGAACATTCTGTCCATTAAAATTACATGAAATAGATCAGAAATCCATTGCAGACGGGGTTAATGTTGTAAATGACTATTACCTTTTATCCCTCCCATCACTCCTGTGTTCCAATGGCCCTTTATCACTCCCATCACTCCTGTGTTCCAATGGCCCTTTATCACTCCCATCACTCCTGTGTTCCAATGGCCCTTTATCACTCCCATCACTCCTGTGTTCAAATGGCCCTTTATCACTCCCATCACTCCTGTGTTCCAATGGCCCTTTATCACTCCCATCACGCCTGTCCCCCAATGGCCCTTTATCACTCCCATCAAGCCTGTGTCCCAATGGCCCTTTATCACCCCCATCACGCCTGTGTCCCAATGGCCCTTTATCACTCCCATCAGCAGAATGTCTCAGGGTTATCAGCAAATGTTTGATGCCAGCCGAGTGTATACCGTATGTAAGCGCGGAAGTGTTTGCTAGAACCAGGGGCTCACTTCTCTAGGGGGGGTCCGGTCAGAACATAAGAGAAGAACCGCTGGGCCCATTGAGTCTGTCCATTTTTCTCCTGCCACCAAACCCCCCAAACACACAGAGGTACGTGCGGTCGGTTCTCTGGTCAAAAGAGGGGGTGTGGATCTCGGGTCACTTACTGTGCTGTTGTCTAGTTTGGAGAGATCCGTGTTGCTTTTTATTGAGAGGCTGTTAACCTTCACGCTCATAGAGCCGTTTTCATAGAAACCAAAACTGTTGAGGTGGACCTTCTGCCGTATGTCGTCCTGAGTAAGGAAATATATATGAGTGAGAGACCCCGCGCCGCTAAAATAAAGTACGCTGCTGCTTAATCTTTATACAGTAAGATATTTAAAATAAAAACCAGAGCGATGGGCCATAGAACTCAGGACTGTAAGTGAAAACCCCATGAGCATTGGCAAGTATGAAAGCCTCACTGCTGGATAACCGTTACCCATCGCGCTTCACATTTACTTTATCAAGGTTAAAACCTGACCTTAACAGAGGGAAGAGTAAAACTTCCTTACAGGTGTCGCCGAGAAAACTTTTCAGTTATCAAGCAATCTCAATGTTGAGAGAGAAAAATAAATAAAAGCGCGGTCACCATCTGTGAAGCGCTGTCACCCGAGGCCTACCTCTTATTACATTCTTTCCACCTTCTCGGATATTTGCCCCGTCGCTGTCATCACTTTCTTCGCACTAAACCTTCTTTTACTCCCTACTAAGAATCCAGCGATGTCACCACCTGATCTCTCACACCTTCCACCAAGTCACCGTCTACCCATCGCTGCGCTGTCACTATCAGTCAGTGCGGTTACCTGCTGTCACTTTGCTGTCACCCTCATCTCACTGTCACTCTCCAGCCTCTGTCCATCTAGCTGTCAGTCTCAACTCCTGCCTGACAGTCTCACCTTGCTGCCCTCTTCTTGCCCCCCACTCTCACCTTGCTGTCACCCTCTTGCCCCCACTCTCACCTTGCTGTCACCCTCTTGCCCCCCACTCTCACCTTGCTGTCATCCTCTTGCCCCAACTCTCACCTTGCTGCCCTCTTCTTGCTGTCACCCTCTTGCCCTCACTCTCACCTTGCTGCCCTCCTCTTGCCCCCCACTCTCACCTTGCTGCCCTCCTCTTGCCCCCCACTCTCATCTTGCTGTCACCCTCTTGCCCCCACTCTCACCTTGCTGCCCTCCTCTTGCCCCCCACTCTCACCTTGCTGCCCTCCTCTTGCCCCCCACTCTCACCTTGCTGCCCTCCTCTTGCCCCCCACTCTCATCTTGCCCCCCCACTCTCACCTTGCTGCCCTCTTCTTGCCCCCCACTTTCACCTTGCTGCCCTCTTCTTGCCCCCAACTCTCACCTTGCTGCCCTCTTCTTGCCCCCCACTCTCATCTTGCTGTCACCCACTTCTTGCCCCCCACTCTCATCTTGCTGTCACCCTCTTCTTGCCCCCCACTCTCATCTTGCTGTCACCCTCTTCTTGCCCCCCACTCTCATCTTGCTGTCACCCTCTTCTTGCCCCCCACTCTCATCTTGCTGTCACTCTCCTGTCACTCCACCTCTAGTTATCGCCCCCTGGCTGTGACCCCCTCACAGTCTTCTGTCAGTGACGCATTTAGTTTTCCGCGACCGTTTATGTCACTCAGACCCAGCACCTGCCCACTATCCAGGATGTCCGCCTTGCGATATCTCTTCCGCCCCTCAGCCTAATAACCCCCAGCCGGCGACTCCGCACTGACCTTCAGCGTGAGGTGATGAACCCGAGTCCAGGACACATCGCACAGCAGCAGCACCAAACCCCACAGCACCACCAGGGCCGAGGCCCCGGAACAACCGTCACCCCGCAGCGCCATGTTTATTCCAGCATCAGCATCCTTCTCACTTCCGGGAACTGGAGCAACGGTTGGCCACACCTTCCCTCCCCGGTCACATGACCAACCGCTCTCCTAGTAACCGCAGAGCCTCTTCTTTGAGCTTGGTAACCGAAGCGAGTCTGCGTCTGATGACGTCATGATCATAGACGTCAAAATTGAAACTTTCTAACTTTCCCCCAGTATGGGCGCTATAATCCATTAAAGCTGCTGTTCCAGCTGCTCTTCTGAATGTAACATTTTAGTAGTTAATGTTATTGTTACAATACGCCCTCTTTTCTCCGGCCTCTTTGTCTTTTTTGTGCTAAAAAAAATTCTGGCAAGTTTTTTAAAATGTGCCAAAATGTCCGGTGTTGCTGCAAGATGCTAGGCCAGTAGAGGTCCGACGCCGGCACCGGAAGACTACTGTGCACGCCTGGTCCTCCAGGATCACAAACTTACGGCTCTGCCAGGTGCCATGTCTCTAATCCGGGGCTGCCTGGAGGCATGTGGCAGCAGCACTGAGCAGCCGAGCCGTCAACACGCTGGAGGGAGGAGGTGGTTTCCATTGGAAACATCATTACCAGTACCATTCCCACCAAAATTGGGAATTGGGGCATCCGGCAACACCTCCCCCGCAAAATGGACTTTCTCTGTGGAGACCCGGAGAAGCAGCGATTCACCCGGAGACTCTGGGGGAAACCTGGAGAGTTCCCGGGAATGCCGATAGGCCCCATGCTGACCTCATCTGTCACTCCAGCAGCGGATCGGGCGCTGCGGTCAGTGGCCTGTTAACTAAGTTACCGTTTCATCGTCTTATTTGTTTTTTTTAGAAGATTTTGCGATGCTGTGTGTTGGTTGACAGGAGTGATGGCACAAGTATTAGGAGCCCCTTTAGGGTGGCCGGTGACCCCATCCCCATTACCTGGAGAGGCGGCACTTCACCCAGAGAGTTCCCAGGTATGATATTAACCCAATCAAATCTCTAGAAAGTAATGCATACCTCTTAACATTTCAAATGGTTGGGGGTAGTTAGACGTGCGATTAGGGGCGGAGCTTTACCACAAGACTTTGTGACATTTTTACATTACTTTGCTATGTCCAGATATTTATGTAAGTGAGCGAGGCATCTAGAGGAAGAATAGTGTGTCTGTGACACTGAAGTATGCATACTGGACACGAATTCTGTGTAAGCACAATAGTGCTCCGCCTCCCAAGCTCCACCCCCAACCGTCCCAATTCAAAGTTGTGAGGTATGTAAAGAGGAACACTTGGGAGGTATGGCAATGGCGCGTCAATACACCAAGCATAAAAAAATCAAATTTCATAAAGATAGAAATACATAATTCCAAACGTTTCATATGGGCACTTTTGGTTTAAGGGGTGTGGTTAGAGGTGTGGTATGTGCGGAGCTTTCACGACTTTATATATGATGTTGTGACATATTAAAAGCTATTTATGTCATTTAGTGAACTTGAATATTTGTTTTTATTGATATAATCCGACTTATAATGAATGCTCTGCTATTTATATACATATTATATTTCCTTTTAGTATATCCCCCAACATTTCAACTGGCCAAAGTGGGACACTTTTGCTTTTGTGGGTGTGGTTAGAGGTGCGGCCAAAGGTACATGGCTTTACCAAGTCTGCTATGTGGCTTTTTGACGTATTAATGGCAATTAAAATAACGGCGTAAGAGATGAGCCGGGCTCTCTCCAGTCCACCTAATGTATCGGTTTGCCTTAGTCTGTCAATTCTAGTCTTGTCAGAACCTTGAATATGTATATATAAGAAGCGCTGCGTAACTTGTTGGCGTTATATAAATAAAAGGTAATAATTTTAACAAAAATAATGAATTTTCTATCATAATTTGGGAGGAACACTATAATTTAATCATTCCGTGGTTGAGACTATTTAGAAGTTAGAGGCCCATGTCCACTTAGGCGAGTGTGATTGTGGGTGCACACGAGAGAACAACATTATTTGCAATTAAATGCAATTAAATTATTATGTATCTATCTGATACATTTATTAAGAAATAAGTGTATTTTTTTTTTTACTCTACTCTAATTTTTAAGCTGATCCAAACGAGGTACCACCAGGGGGAGCTATTGTCTAGTTTTTGACACTGACTCAGCCCACTAAGAAGTCACGCCCACTTGTGCAATTTGGATGCGTCTCAAGCCTCGTCTCAAAATCACAAGCCCCGCCCGCTCAAACTGGATTGGTTTCTTTTAGATATCTATCATTAACCGTTGTTCTGGGAGTACGCGTTCACGAGCTGTCAAACATGGCCCCTCCCCTTTGAAATGAGGAAGCGCCCCCAAGTTTTGGATACCTCCCCGTTTCTAAATTAAACGTGCATGAAGCTTGTTCTTGTTACAGGAATGTATGTGATAGAATCTGATAGAATGAGTCTGGGTTAGGGTTGGTGTCGGGGCTGGTAGATGGGGTAGTGAGTGGGGCATCAAACTTCCCCAGAATATAGAGCTGCAGGCTGCCCCGGGTTCTAGTGAGGTAATTCCCTAACTTGCCCGGGGTATTTTTATCATCTAAATCACCACAGTGGGGGCTGCATCTACCGGAGAGGCTTCGCGAGATGAGCAGCTGAGTGTTCGGGATGCAGAACGGATGATTCATCACAAGAGAAATATAATCTAAACGTTTCTTCAGTGCTGACACCGTACCTAATGTGTCCCTCCCTGTGTAGGGGGGACAGCCCCTCTTTGTGACCCAAATCCCCGTGTCCCTCTTTCCTCCCTTGATGCCCCTCTTTTCTGGGAGCTCAGAATGTTTGCTGCCTGTGAGGGTATCACAGGGTTATACAAGCATACAAGCGGCAGACATCACACAGAGAAAATAGCTCCTAGAAAAGGGTGACATCAGAAGAGGAAAGATGGACATCAGGAGAGGAAAGAGGAGCATCAGGGATTTGGCTCCCATAGAGGGACCTTCCCTCTTCCAGTGGGTGGTGTGCATTATAATGAGATTATCTTGCTGTATATGGGTCTCCGCCCGTGGGTTTCTGTGTGACCCCCCCTTCTTTTCTTCTTCGAGCCCCCAAATGTCTCCACCCCCTCTTCTCGCTCCTTCCGAGTGACCCCGCCCCTTCCTCGCGCTCCCGTGCGCGCGCCCCTGCGGTGCCTCCTGGACTCGCTGCGTGCGCTTCCTTCCTCCAGTCAGGGAATGAGATTGCGGGGATATCGTGAGCGAGTGACAGGCGGCTGTGGGCCGGAGACAGACAGGGATATCTTCCGCGACATTCTGTCACAGGGGGCAGGAGACAGCGCTGTCACCCGGTGAGACTGCCCGTTATCTTGCTGCACTGAGGGGAGGGGGAGCCTCCTTGCGGCCCCCTGGACACCATGAGCTGGGGCACAGAGCTCTGGGTGAGTGAACGAGATCTGCACCAGCTTCTGTATACAGCTTCCTGCCCCCTACCTCTATAGAGCACCCTGCTCCCCCACTACCTCTGTATACAGCGTCCTGCTCGCCGTTACCTCTCTATACAGCCATTACTCCTCTATACAGAGCCCTCAGATCATAGTCAGCATATTCAGCCCCTGCCCTTTCTGGCATCTCTGCTTGCAGCCCCTGCTGCCTCATCTTATCCTTTGTATGCAGCCCTTTCCCATTCCCTTCACATCTCCCCTGCATGCACCCCTTTGCCCCCTCTGCAAATAGCAGATTAGCCCTTGACCCCACTGCATATAGAACAACATTCCTAGCCCTGTTCTAATATAAGGTAGTTTAGTTCACTTTATGAAAAGAACCATTCCCCTTTATACGGCAGTGTGCCTCTGTCCCCCCCTGTATACGGCACTGTGCCTCTGTCCCCCCCCTGTATACGGCACTGTGCCTCTGTCCCCCCCCTGTATACGGCACTGTGCCTCTGTCCCCCCCCCTGTATACGGCACTGTGCCTCTGCCCCCCCTGTATACGGCACTGTGCCTCTGCCCCCCCTGTATACGGCACTGTGCCTCTGTCCCCCCCCTGTATACGGCACTGTGCGTCTGTCCCCCCCTGTATACGGCACTGTGCCTCTGTCCCCCCCTGCATACAGCACTGTGCCTCTGTCCCCCCTTGTATGTAGCACGGTGCCTCTGCCCCTATATATATATATATATATATATATATATATATATATATAATCACCTTACCTCTATCCTCCCCTGTATACAACACCTTGCGTCTGTCTCCCCTGTACTGTTTATAGCGCAGTACCTCTGTCTCCCCTGCACTGTATATAGCACTGTGCCTCTGCCCCCCCTGCACTGTATATAGCACCGTGCCTCTGTCCCCCCTGTACTGTATATAGCACCGTGCCTCTGCCCTCCCTGTATACAGCACCCTGCCTCTGTCACCCCAGTAACCCCATCTGCAGCACCCTGACCCCCCCCATATACTGCACCCTGTCCCTTGCGAGCTCCGTGTACAGCTCTTTATCTTTATACAGCTCTTTGTCCCTTTTTGTCCTCTTGGCTCTCGTTTCCCGACATGGCTCGGTCTATCCTTAGACGTTCCGGCTGCCCTTCAGCACAGAGCGCAGCCCCTTACCTCATTTGGATAAAGCTATCTGTGCGTCTGCTTTCTGTCTCTCTCCCCTCTCTATATGTCGCACGTCTCCCTCTGATATGTATTTAACACCGCGGTACCTTCTCTTTATTCAGTGCAGGTATATTGTATTAGTTAATAAACGATCTGCAGGTTGCCGGTGGTTCAGACGGTATCCGTCAGCCTGCTGGCTTTGTAACATTTGTTATAATTCCGCATGTTGTACGTGGAATAGGTATCTGCGTTTACATAGAAGCAGCTCCCCCTCTCCGTATTATGGTTGAGTCCTTTATCCTGTGATTTTCTGAGAGACCCGCCACCATTACTAGGACAAAATAACTAGTATCACGGGTGCAGCCTATGGCCGGCGCTCTCATTCTGTCTCCATCTTTCCCAGCCCCGAGCCTTGTATTTAGAACTCACAGGCATATTTCCATTCCTACCCCTGCTCTGACAGATGTGCGCTCTCTGGTTTGCCTGTAGGGATCTTTACCCTTTCCACAGCGTGGACCCCATTCAGGTCGCCTTGTGATCGCCGTCCAGGGGTTGTGTAGTTGTCTTGTTGGTTTTAATTATTGAAAAGCCACCATAGTGTCTCAATACCTCTGTAAGCCCTACAGATATGTTACGTGCTCATCCGGGTTTGGTTATCTATGCCGTTCTTTAAGGAGTTATCACGTGAATTTAGGTTTTGGTAACTCGTGTGGTTTGTGCGATTATTGTGATATACAATATTGTGATATTCCGCCGACCAGCTCATAATTCACATATTACACCCAACTCTTAGGGCAAAATGATTGTTCTGTTATCTAGTTGGCTGTAAGAGATTGATCTCTCCATCATAGTCTTAATCGGATCTATTACATATTTAAAAGATGGCAGCTGAACAAATCAAATGATCTGTAGCAGGGAGGAGAGAGGGCAGAATATTTAAAGGTACGGCATAAACTATAGGCAGGTTTGATAAAACAAATAACATGCTTCATATAACTGGCCAGCTTCATCACGACGCCTCAGAACGAAGCAGGTTTGTAATGTCTTGGTTTACAAATAATTATAAAAATAATAGAACGCAGTAACTGAATTTTAGGACGCTTGTAATCTTCTTCACTTTTTTAAAGGGACACTCCAGCCATCGTCAGCACTTTAATGCATCTGATAGCTGCGCAGTCCCTTTAACTTTCCATGTTGCAACTGCATGGAGCGTTATAAAGAATCCCCCAAATGCATTTGCCTCTTCCCAGGAGATGCGCCGGGGCGAATACTACTCCCTGCGTGATATACTCCTCTCTAGTCAGCTCCAACGCTGGCTCAGGGAAAGCTGGGACGGGGGTCTGTACAGACCCCACGTGTGAAAAACGCTGTCATTGATATCAATAGGAGCCACTGCTATAAGCAGCCTCTCAATGAGAAGAATAGTTGTACTATAGAGGGGAAGGGTAGCTGCTGCGTTTTGGAAGAATGCATATTAAAATACTGTCAGAGGGTTGGGGTCAGTCGCAGAGCACTTTAATAGGCATTCCTCTTCACAGGAGGCGTCGGGGACATTAAACTGTCCTTTTTAGTGCACTGTATCTGGCTGGTTTCCCGTCAGCCAGCAGCAACACCCAGGTCGCCAAATGGTTTGGGTATTAGTCTGGAACAGACATATTCAGCCATCAAGGATGAATATTATTTCAATTACATTAAATACAGTTATAATAAATAAACCACAACAAATTCTTGCTATGTGGAATCAGGATCGCCATTCGTTTTATATGTCGATGTCACTAAGCTGCTGGCCTTAAAGAAAACATAAAATAATGACTCGCTATCAGATAAAATGCAGATTAAAGAATAATCCTCGGAGACAGCAGTTGTCTGGCTCCTTAAACCCTATTTTTCCTGCCATCTGCCTTGAATTGGACAAATTACACAGAGTGCAGGAATATATTATTTTGGTTAGTTTGGGCAGCCTGCAAGGGCTTCCCTTTTGGCAAGTCCTTTCCCAGTATTTCCTCCCCGGACAAGTATCCAACCTCAACAGAATTAGCAGAAATAATAATGTTGCGAGCCTGTAGATTTTCTAAATGACCAGATCTGTTCCGTTAAGACAAAACATTAATTTCTGTGTCTAGCCTGTTAAGCCAATAAACTTTAGCAGATTTGCCATTTTATTCTTTCCTCTGAAGGTTTAATCGCATAAAAACAGGAACCTTTAAGAAGCTTTCTTTGTGGCAGCGACCTATCAGAGGGTGATTTAGGGGCACAAGAAATAGTTCTGGGAAGGGATTGGCATCAACTATACTTAATATATATATTACACACACGGTGTCAGATAGCCCAGTCCAATCTCCCAATAACTGTTGGCATAGACGGAGTGAGGAAATATTCTGCTATCAGGATGGATAATTGATTTATTATTATTATGGATTCTGAGGTTGAATAAATAAATGGTTTTCCTTGCTCATTGAGATGCATAAAAGTGATAGTAATATCCACGTGCTGTCAGTAATTTGTTTGTTATGATGTCACAGGGGTCACATGGTATTTTAGGCAGTCCACGCGGTGAGAGGTCAGTGGAAGAGAAGCTGCCTGTTTTCCCCACTTTCACCCTCTGTGCTTTTGTACTAGTTACCGTGGAAACAGCCTGCTTTTTGCAGTCACTCTCGCATATGATTTTTGTATTTAAAAAAAATACTTGCCCAGCTCTAATAGGGAGCCCCTCCTAGTTCAGAACAGGAAGTGCCGGGCATTTGATATATAAAAGTTGCATTTAAAGAATGGGTCACGCTTGCGTTTTCCGGCTCATCTGACATCGGCCTGGAAGGGACCCGGGGGAGGGCATGTATGCTAGTCACGGACGTATTTTGGAGGGATTGGCCCCGCCCCTCCGAACCATTCCCAAGAGCCGTGAGTGATGAGTCATACTGGGTTGCCATGGTATATAGATGAGACAGATGATGCCATTGCTCTGGTATAACTTGGTTGGTGTGTGAAATCGTTCAATATGCTGGCCTCTTGTTCTAACATTTCTCTTCCGTTATAGGAAGGGAGTTTATTATACGCTTAAACCTTCAGAGGAAAGAATAAAATCACAGAACTCATCAGGTTTATTTGCTTAACGCACCCTAAAGACCGCAATTAATGTTTTAATCAATGTGGAAAAGTCACTGGAAAAACTTATAACCCACAACATCTAGTTGCATCTAATCTCTTTCAAAGTTACACTACTGTTCAAATGTTTGGGGTCACTTAGTAATGTTTTGTTTTTAGATTAACATGAAATGGATCAGAAATTCAGTGCAGACGGGGTTAATGTTGTAAATGACTTTTGTAGCAGGAAACCTCTGTTTTTTAATGGAATTTCTTCATAGGCGTTTATCACTCCCATCACTCCTGTGTTGCAATGGCCGTTTATCACTCCCATCACTTCTGTGTTCCAATGGCCCTTTATCACTCCCATCACTCCCATCACTCCTGTGTTCCAATGGCACGTTGTGTTTGCTGATCCGAGTTTAAAAGCCTAACTGATCGTTAGATACCCTTTTGCACTTACATTACATTATGTTGCTAGAATTTTCCTCAAACTTTTTAATGGCCGTGCACGCGCCGAAGTGGAAATTCTAATATCGTGCCTGTTGGGTATTAGTTTGAAAAGTATTATTGAAGGCGGAGGCGTTCACATCTTCTGAGGTGTTGATTACTGATATGTGGTTTTGCACAAACCCCCTCTTTTTTATTGCACTTGTTCGTCGCTCGCGTCAGCTGCTTCTCATTACAGACAAACTGTGGTTAGCGGCTCTTAAGTCGAGCAAAAAAAAGGATGTAGAACGGAAGGAAGAGGGGACTGCAAACAGGGGACGGAGATTTCCACAGATGAGGGAAGTTCACACAGGGAACCTTTTCCACATACCGTTAGGCCTTTTTGTCGGTTTACCCCTAAGGTCTTTACGCATCTCCTGACTGCTGGGTTTTTGCGGGACAGACTATAACAGTTGGCAGTTAGGGAAAGCCCGAAATATGTAAGGAAGATCATAAATAAAATAGAAATGATCATAGCGGTGAAAGACCCTCAAACTGCCTAAAGGGCAGACAAGATGGATACAGAGAATACAGACTGCAGATCGGCCCCATTCGGCCCCCCGTCTAGTCTGTCTCTTTCCCCTGCTGTAAAGACTTAAACCCTAATCAGTCGTTGGTCTCGTCTTTGATTCAGGAGCCGTATTGCCTATCCCATGCATGTGTCAGGAGCTTTTATCAATGCGACCCTATTGGCTGGAATCCTTGCCCACCCAGCAGTCATTGGTTATTACATCCATCCGTTATTTTTGTGAATTTCTGACGTACAATAGGCCGTGGCGTAGGCTGACATCGCTGGTTTCCCCCCGAATGTCAAGCAGTTGCCCGTCTGCAGATGTCTCCCAAACCGCACAAATATTTGTTCGCCCCTGTGTAATACTTTAATACACATATCTGATCACAGTGAACTGAATGCGATGTAAGATACCGGAAGCAGGGCTAGATCGATATATTGCTGAGCGGTATTGGCACGGCCGTGGCCCCCGTGGACTGGAGTTAAAAGTGCACTCCCAATCATGCAAACTTTAGTTATTGAAAGCAAACTCTCCCTGCTAGAGTAAACCGCCGTCCGTAGGGTTAACATTGTACCACATGATTATTAATAATAATTTATTATCATGCATACTGTAAAAAAAACACAATAAGACAAACCGTAAGAGCAAGCAAAGAAAAAAAAAACAAAAGTCCTTTTAGTTTAAACCGAGCCGGATTGCTGCCCTGGCAATAGCCGCATAATTAATGTTGTTTTATTCATGAATTAGAGAAAATAAGCGCTGTGTTTTGTTTGCGGCCGCTCAGCATTTCTGCAAATGTCTCGTTGGGATCCCCACCTACATGGAGACGGAAGGCATTCTTTTCGGTTTAGTCCTAACGCTCTGCAGACAAAGAGAGGTCTCTCTCT
This sequence comes from Spea bombifrons, assembly GCF_027358695.1. Lineage (NCBI taxonomy): Eukaryota > Metazoa > Chordata > Amphibia > Anura > Pelobatidae > Spea > Spea bombifrons. Next base: position 5,627,147 of record NC_071094.1, read on the forward strand.
CTCTCTCTCGTACGTCTCGTAGGACGTTTGGATGAGAGTTAAGCCCGTGACGCGTCCTTTTGAAAAAATGTTATTGCATCGGAAGTTTAAAACTCTCTGTTCTAAGACCGTTTGTAAAGCCAGCGGGGTTCCAAAGCTGCCGTTTGAGTGTTATCGTTAATAAGTATTAACCATATATTTCTTTAAATTGCGCGTTAATTATGCTGAATCCCGTTATACGTAGGGCTCTCCTTTCCTGATTAAACATAGAATCAAATGTATTCTTCTTCTTAGTGTTTATTATTATTGTTATCATTATTATTATTATTATTGTTAAGTAAAGAGGGGCCCGACTCTGAAGCTTTACCCCTTTTCACACGGACAACAATAAGGAATTTCTTAACCCTCGTTGTGCCAGATCTTTGGCAGTCAAAAGGTTAACAGGACCCAAAACAGTTTGTAGAGAACAGGAACTGGTTTATACTGGGCAAGCACAATTTTAAGCAAGTGTATAGATCAAGAGCGCTGTGCAACCGCTGCCAGCCCAACCCCCACCTCTTCACGTAGCCAGACGTGCGTTATACGGAGAGCTTCAGTAGAAAATGATGAACTTTCACGTCCAGCTGCGTTGTCAGGAAAAGTCAGCATTTGCAAATTAGCAGTTTTTTGTGATGCACGTGCACTTAGAGTACAGTGTATATCGTGTGTGTGTATATTTATACGGTATAATAAAATAAGCTATATAAATAAGATAATACATGTCTGGATTTACTTTAGTTGTTCTGTTCACATTGCTGCAAAATTCTAAGCTTCCGACTGACAAGGTAGATATTCTAATAAAGTTCAGTTTTATAAACCGCTTCCCCTTACGTGATTTTATACAGACTGCTGTCAGGCTGAACAGATGAATAAAACCATAACCTTTGCCTTATGTTCTCTTTGTTTAGTTTTGCCATCAAACAATAAGCCTTTTAATGGAACGCTCTATTATTTATGAATTCAGAAGAAAGACGTTGGGCTGGCCACACAGCAGCTGTATCGGAACAGAGAAGTCTGCCCAGATAGGTTTTATTTCACCTGCAGTTTTTTTTCTCCCCCCCCCCCACACGTCTATTCACTTTAATAATTATTGATATTGAACAATGAAAATATTGTGTGTGTCAAACTTACATATATATGAGTAGATAAGAATGTCTGCGGCGAGCGCAGTTACACATTTTCACCCTTAGGTGGCGGAGATGAAACAGACTGAGAAGGATACAGTTCTGCGTCTGCAGGAAAAAGGGGGCATGTTTGCACAGTGTACCCCCGATATAGGGAGAGAGATCAGCGCTATATAAATCAATAAATAATGTAATTGGTGCAAGCTATTTGGTTAAAAGACAGTAATTTTATTTCATCTATAAAGTGATTTTTATTTTGTTTGCTTTTTAAACGGCTGTCTGATATTTGCCAGCATTAAACAGACCGGAGCTTCACAGTTTATTTATGTGTTTATTTGGTTAACGGTAGAACGTGTATTGTTTACGTGAAAGCATTACGTAGACCGCTACAAAGCAGTAATAGACTGCGAAGAAGAAGGTGCAAAGTTCCCCAAATCATTAGTCATCTTGATTCGCTTGGGGTATTGAAATAAAAATTCACGTTCAGCTGCAATCTGTCCGGGCGTATGAGAGCTGGCAGACGGTCTATGAATGTTTGCAAAACAAGATAAAGAGAATGTACACATGATTGACTTTTGTTTAAGTAAAAAAAAAAAAAAAAGATATTATGAGATAATTAAGCATTTTACATCCGCCGCGTATCACTTGGAATGCTTGCAAACGTCAGCTCTGAACAGGAGCATTTCTTCGCTTGTAGGTGTGATGGCAGAGGGGGTTTATTCCAAAGGCAAATGCTGCCCGTCCCGGCTGCCCTTATCTATCCGGCGTCTGTCAGATTGCCGGCTGGCGGTCCAGCTCCTTTCCGATGCGGGCATTAAAGGGACGCTCCTGCCGTTCTATGCACTTTAATGCATGTGAGAGCAGAGAGGTCTCTTACTGTATGTCGTGTCTCCCCTGCAGATTCAATTTTTGTTTTTTTTTGTTTTTTATGGTCACTATTGTAATCAGAAGGTCATAAGTATTTCTAGAACTTAGGAGCCAGCTAGACATTCGTCGAATTCCGCTGCACCCAGGAGCTTAGAGTAGAGTAATGACCTCCTGACCCATGAAGCTTTCACTCCGATGCAGAAGAACAGGAGTTTTAACCTAAAGATTTGCTCTGGCACAACTCTGGGGTTTGTGATTTTTTTATATAGTGCCAGCATATTCCGCAGCGCTGTACAACGAGCAAACAGGACATAACAAGTGCTGCATCATCTAAGAATTTGGTGACGAGGGCCCTGCTTAAACTGGCTCACAATCCAGAAGACCGGATGGACCTCAATATCCATTTGGCTACGAGACACATTGAAAAGGCTAAAGAAGAATTCTGCTACTTCCAACTATTAAAGGAGGGGAAGTATTTTGTTGAAGAAGCTTATGAGTGCACTCCGTTGAGTGAAAACAAGGCATCTCCCACTGAGTCCGGCTCCACAGATATTTCTGTATCCAATTACTCACTGAGCTGTTTCTCGTTTGTATCCAATCCTCATTACCCTTAATGGTGATGTCAGGCAGCCAATAGGATGCAGCTGTGCTGCTGATGTATCTTTATTAACATGAAACCGCTCCGGAGCAGCGGAGTCATAAAATATCTCTCTAACGGATCATCGTCCCGGGTGCCGAGCACATCGTTTTCCAGGGGAGTCTTATTCTAACGAATTAAAGTTTACATATGTACCTTCACAAGGACGTAACAAGGTCACACAGTTGGCATCTGGTTTTAATACAACTGCAGATGTTTTTTTGTCAAGGAACGTGTTTTTTTGACTAATGCTTCTCCCATTGTGCCCTTCCCATAGCAGCGTGTTCTCAACATGGAGGCCAGACGCTCTTCACCCTCACATTTTGCCTCCAATAGAGGTAGTTGCTTGCTGCAGAGTGAAGTTTACGTTCAGTAGATAAAATGCTGGCCGTCGGGCTCTTCTTATCCTCGCTGGAGGTCAACGATCAACAGAGTTGGACCGCGGCGATTACTCATATTACGGGCTACTCACCAATAGCAAAGCTATGCGTCACTAATCCACTCATACATCGTGAATACTTTGCAAGCTGGGTGTCTTGAGAAATTCCTTTAAGATCTACGCCCTCCACTTGTGCTATTTTCATTCTACCCATCCTTGTACTTCACGCGACACTCCCGTTCCCACCCCACCATCCTTCCTTCTCAGTTCTCGGGGTGAGAATCTGGATCCGTTCGCTCAGATAGGGCCAGCACAAATAGCGGTCACTACTTTCCAGCCAAAACGCCGAACAAAGAACGATGTCGGCCTTTAGAGGAATTAATTGCATTCAAACGAGAAGCGGTACTGAGAAACATTTAAGGAAGCTGTGTTCCAAGCTAAGACGCAGAAGAAGTGACAACGTGATTAACAGTACAATGCAGAACTTGTCTTTATTTAAGACTAAGATGAATAAAGTGTTAAAATCTGGGGAGAAATAATAATAATCTAAGTTTGCGTATTTTGCTTGTGTTTCAGTAACGTTTGTATCTATCTGTTCACCGGGGGCCGTCATGCCTCCCGATTGCAAGCATTTAAATCGTCTTTGCCAAGCACCCTGGAGAAGTGAGAGACTTAACCTTGTTTTGAGGTTGATGGATGGTTCTCGTTACGAAAGACAAAATGGGAAACAGACTCTGGGTTGTTGTTCCTTTAAGTAATTTGGTTCTCTTATTTTAAAGAAAAAGCGGATTCTGATTTCAGTTTTCTAGCACGTGGGTGAAAACGCTCTGTCGTAACGTGGGTGCCGATCTGCACTTACTAATAACGTAGCTTTCTTTTGCATCGTCTCTGTCACAATCTATCCGTACAGATATTTAACGCAGTTCAATTTCCAGGAGGAGTTCCTTGTCTATTCCTTGCCGTTTAATGCACTGAAAGCTTCCCTTTAACCGATCCCTTTATTAGAAGACAAAGGGCCATATTTACTTATAACTTCAACACGTGGACCCTGAAAATGCTGCTTCACAATCTTCCCCGTGAGCTTTATCATTGTGCTCCTCGTGGGGACTTCCGTCCTCGGACGCTCCTCGATTGCTTATTCAGTTTTACTGTTTTGCCTTTAAAATCAGGTCGCCTTTAATTATCAGAACTTTATTAATATTTTAAGAATTTCCGCAGCGCTTCTCACAGTCCGTGCATTAAAAGGGTCTCGCAAAACTAGAACTGACGGACTAAAGGCATCTCATCATCTTATCCTAAACAAACTATGTTTTTATAGCTTTGTTTTTTTAAATCATGAAAATATACCTAAGTTCATGCACTTACCATTTTTTCCGTTGCATGCAGTTTGATGCCGTTACATGAGCTGCAAGAATCTTCCATAACACAAATGTATGGATATATAATGAGCTCACTAAAAGCTATTTGTTTGAGAGCTAAGGGGTGGAAATCGCCCCTCCAGGGAAGAGTCAGAAGGGTGCGTTCCCCTAAACGGTTACAGTAAGCTTATATCTTTCTACCCCATAGATAAAGAGAGTGTGAGAGGTGGGGGGCAGAAACATGCACCCAAAGAATAAGCATAGGACCAGTCAGTGAGAGAGGGCAAAGGCCGGTGGAAACCAAAGCAACTCCACAAAATCGGATTCTAACCCCCTCCACAATCAATATGATGTGATGTCATAAAAAAAGTCTTTATATGATGTGATGTCATAAAAAATGCAGTCTTTGGCGTGATTTATGATCCCTGTCCACTGAACACTAGTAGTTAACTAAACTAAAAACAAAAATTGATACATTTTTATTTGGTGGAATTTCCTGTTTAATAAAAATAAGTTTAAAGGTACTAGAACACACCGAGCTGGTATCTTCACTGCATGAAGAGCTGAAACAGATATACTGTTATGAAGTTGCATATTGATATTTTTTTGTCGTTTTGTTGTAGGAATCTTTCCAAAAAGTATCAAACCAAGAAGAACTCCAAAGAAGAGGAAAGAGTCGAAGTGAGTAGATTGAATAGGTTGTGCTTGAAAGCGCGGGCAAATGTGGAGGATGAGAACTTGGTATATTTAGAGGAACAGAAAACAGGGACACATTGTACGTAGCCAGCGATGCAGTTACCTTGTGCGCCCCCAGTTACTCCTTGGGTATCAGCCCACCGCTGTCATGTGAAAAGCAACTTCTCTAAAAAATTATTTTAGTACCACTTTAACGGGGCAGGGCTGAAAATACGTACTGACCTCCATCTTCCATGCTTCGTTCAGATTAATGTATATTTAGACCTCTGCTGCTTCGTGACAATGACTTAAAGGAACGGTCACAATCATTTTTCCTTGGAGGCCAGTGATGCAAACAATATAGCGCACAGTGTCCTTAGACTAAATGCGCTGGAAGCTGTAACAAATTTGGTTTTACTTCATAGGTACACATCATGCAAAGCCTTCCAAACCACCCTAAGTGAAACAAATGACTACGCTGGGCAGCATGAGGTCATTTCCGAGAACATGACATCACAGATAACGGCAGAGTTAACGCGCTTCGTGCAGGAGCTTAAACAGGAGAGAAAATCGGCAAGTTGTTTTCACTTTTCTTGTTTTACCCCCAGGGGTCCTGGTAGTCAGGGCTCCCTCTTAGACAGCTCTACAGATGTTGCTGAAGAAAAACTGCCATGGTCCTCAGCCATGGTCCTCGGCCGTGGGCCACTGCGAATCAAGGGGGCCGTAGTTAAGCAACAGCTTCCAGGAGAGCAACCCCGGCTTAAACCAATTGTAATAGGTCTCTATTAAAAAGAATGCATGGTTCTATCAAGTACAGGTTTCCAAGGAAACAGGACACCTGGACTACTCACCCCAAAAAACAGCCTTTTTTTTGTTGTTTTTCCTTAGTAAACTGGGCTGTACAAAGTGCGGTGCATTCCCGATATGAAAGACTAGCACGTGGCCGCAGGAGATTTTGCTGGAAAAATACAAATTATTTTTACAAATTTTAGGGCTTTTGCTTGCACGCGGTTGCATGTGACTGCGAAACCACCTAACCTCATGGAATGTAGAATTGTTAAACATTGTAAGTTCTGGTGGTAAGGAGAGTATTTGTAGATAAAAGCAGAGACGTGTTTGGCGGTACCTGTTTACGTTTAAATATCCCCTTATCATATTTGACATTTTTTCACAGATAACACAGTGCTGCCACGTAGTGCCGTGTTAGAGTTTGCTTTACGACTGAGGCAGGCCAGTATCGGACAGTAGGCAAAGTGTGAGGTTTTACTTGGGAGCGCATAATGCGTAGGAGCCAAGCGAGAGCAGTGCCTGCCCGCAGGGCCGCGTCCGGGAAATCAGGTCACAATTCCCCAAAGTGCGCTCGTCCATCTGCGCTGCAGTAACGCGGTTAACAAGTGATTTAATAACGTCCTCACACACAGATACACTTCACATCCAATCTCACATGTCAAGCAAGGACGCTGGGAGTCCTTAAAGACTCCACATTAAATGACTTATTCCTTCTGTATCATCTTCCCTCTCTTACCCTGCCATATGAATGAAACGGACATTGGAGTCTGCTTTACAGGGACTGGCAAAGATTATACAACGTGCAGTTTGATGCATAGATTGTTTTTCTTTTCTTTTTCTATTACTATTTAAGTCTTAAAGGGGGACTGTCTGTTCTGAACAGAAACACGACGGTGGTCTTAGTCCAGGTTAAAAAAATACACACGTCATCGAGTTTGCTGTTGACCCAGAAGAAGACAAAACCCCCGCGTTGAAGCGATTTCCAATCATGCCCCAAAACAAAGAAATTAATTATTGACTCCAAAATGGCATCTGCTTCCTCATTGGATCAAAAAGCTATAACCAATCATGTCCTTTATAACCAGATATAACCCTTTGTATTCCTCTCTTCTAAAAATCCACCCCGGACCGTATTTAACCCCTTCATGACAAAGCCCGTACATGTATGGGCTTACAATGCATTGCCTTGGGTTTAAGGATAACCCGTTGTCCTTAAGGGGTTTTAAAGGTATCGATACAATAATGTATGTCACCGTTTCAGATGCTAATCTACGCTCGGACCCGGTTTCCAGAGGTTTCGAGTCCCCTTTTTGTATAATATCATTGTGTTTGCTGTCTGCAGGACCCCGTAACGTGTCACTCACATCCTGATGTGTAACCGCAGAGGAAGTGCTGCTTTTGCACAAAAGCCAAAAAAAAGTTTGCCGGTGTCTCTCCATTCTGGTAACCGTGCATGGGCTTGGTTCTGTGTTAAAGTTGAAGCCTTACACGCGTGTTTCCTGAACAGAGTAGGCGCACCGGCAAGGTTTGTTGTAAAAAATCCAAAAATAAGGTTTTGTAGTGTGTGTAGAGTAGAGTAAAAAACTAGTATAAATACATGAATGGGTTAAGTGTTTGCCAAGAGAGCATCTTGGAACACAGACAAAGAAGCCAGCTGTCCTGGGGCCGGGCACGCATGCCGCCGATAGGCACTGGATGTCACTGCTTGTTACGCTCATCCTCCGGGAGAAGGTGGCCGTATTGCACGCAAGTGACTTCTCACCTCAATAATCTCCCCACATCCTTAAAATACACAGATCCTGCAATTCTGGTGGCAAAAATTGAATAGTTTAGCATGTAAACAACAGACAGTAAAATGAATGCAGACTATGCATGCTTTACAGTTTCATTGTACAGCACCGGTACGTTCCATATAGAGAAAATTAACAATAGCCACTATAATGTGAAAATGCACACTACCATTCAAAAGTTCGGGGTCACTTTTCAATTAGCCTTTTAGACTTAACCTTGGGTCAGTGAACACAACGTGCCATTGGAACACAGGAGTGATGGGAGTGATAAAGGGCCATTGGAACACAGGAGTGATGGGAGTGATAAAGGGCCATTGGAACACAGGAGTGATGGGAGTTATAAAGGGCCATTGGAACACAGGAGTGATGGGAGTGATAAAGGGCCATTGGAACACAGGAGTGATGGGAGTGATAAAGGGCCATTGGAACATAGGAGTGATGGGAGTTATAAGGAAGCAGCGAATGATCCTCTACCTAAATGTTTATGTCCGAAATGAATGACATATTAGAGTCACCAAGATGACAGTTCATGTCAGGCTTCGCCGGTAGGTCGTCCTGCTATTAACCCAGTTACTCTCTAAAATTCGCGCTCTCTTGCACTTTCACAAAAACCTAGCAGGCCGGCGGCAGTAAAGCACATAATGTCATCGTGTTTTCTAATAAAGGATAATGGTTTGTCTTACCATTGTGCTCCACTCCTTTTTGAGAGCAGCTGCAGATCAGCACTGAGAAGATGAGACATGGGGGAATTCAGGGTATTTTACATAAATATTTTTTTCTTTTTTATTGGATTTTTTTTTTCCACTAAATCAAATGAATCCTAAAACAATATACTTATTAGATTATAAGCTCACTAGAGCGGGGCCCTCTTCTATATACCGGTATGTCTTAACATGCGTTACTTTGATTGTCACTTAGAAATGTCCTTGTTTTTGAAAGAAAAGCAAATTAAAATAACATGAAATGGATCAGAAATCCAGCACAGACAGGGTTAATGTTGTAAATGAATATTGTAGCTGAAAATGGCTAATTTTTAATAGAATCTCTTCATAGGCGTACAGAGGCGCTTTATCACTCCCATCACTCCTGTGTTCCAATGGCCCTTTATCACTCCCATCACTCCTAGGTTCCAATGGCCCTTTATCCCTTGGAACATTCTTGATACATTCTTCTGATCCACGGTCGGGCATCTTATGCCTCTCCAGTCGCAGAGGAACTACAACTCCCACAATCCTCCAGGGTAGAATGTATTTGTATTATTGGAGAGATTATACTAAGGATCTGTAGGCGAGGCAGGAATTTTGGGTGCATCGAGATAACCTTTCGGTTATAATAGCTCCGTGTTGTTCTGCCCAGAGATCCCCAGTGAATACAGTAACGCTATTCTGGTAATCACAGGAGTGTAAACAGTGTTGTTATCCAGCGAACGGCTTTTGTAAACAACGACAATTAAAAATATATTTTGTAAATATTTGCCAGTCAACCAACACATTGTTAAAAATGCGTGGGATTTTATCTTTGTTGCTGCTTATTTTATATCTGTGAGTTTAATTTGTCCGGTTAAAAAAAAAAAATATGCATGAAAAAATTGTGCCATTGAAGTGGAAATCCAGTGGAAAAGCAAGTATGTTTCTTTGGGTTTATAATATAGGGCCATATTTAGTGATATTGTGTAACTGTGAGGAAAAGAGGATTTTATTTTAAACTCCCTTTATATGCAGACCTGGAGGCGCCATTGTTGTCGGTCATGTGATATTTTGGACGCCTTTCCCGGCTCAAACACCACACGGAGCTGATGCTTTATGGTAATGCTAATGAAGTCCGTTCCTCCATAGACTTAAATTAGTCAGAGAGTCCCTCCACACGGCAGTTTGATGCTTCCTATGATGTGTCCTTCTCTTTTTGTCCCTTTGATCTGGTTTTATTAATATATTATGTCAGACCCCGGTATCAAAGCAAAATAAATGCTGACTTTTAAGATACAACACGGGATAATTTGGGAAATCCCAGTATAATATGTCCTATAGCAAGGATAGTATTCAGGCTTTTACTGGCCAACAGACTCACAGGGGATTAAATGCTCCAATCAGAGAGAAAGAGAGCCTTGATTAGCTGCCCACGAGGATCACCATGTCCTGGGGGTCTGTGTTCAGGGCATATAACATGCGTGTGCAGCCGGCATCTCCTGTATGTGCTCACGGCCTCCGCTTTGTATCCGCTGTCTCTATAAGACGCTTGCGTATTCTCTGCAGCGGAAACACAAAGCACCCAGAGGAAAGCAGTTATTGAAGCGTAATGTTCGGATAGGAAAAGCTCAATAGGATCCGCACATAATGGTCGGGCCGCGGATAAAGGCTTGTTTATTTACGACGTACCACTAAGGGCCGGAAATTGGAAACCAGGGCTGAAAGCATGGTCAGAGAATTATGCAGCGTGTGCTGGAAGGGTTAAAATCTGAGTTAGGACTTTGTCTGCGGTAGAAGTTGTCTTAACTTGTTTAACCATTTAACTGCCTATAAAGTAAAACAGCAAGGCTGTTTCGCAGGAAAAGGGTTAATAAAAAGCCCCCGGGGTACAGAGACTGCTGGTACTTTCCTAAGTACCAGTACTTTCCTGGTACTTTCCTAATCACCCCTGTGCTATCTGTATGCAAAATCATCGGTAGATGATAAGACTTGCTTATAAACAACCCCCCCCCCGATAATCTATTGATGCGTATGGGTTGTGTTTCCTTTCAGCAATAATAATGTAGTAATTGTTTTATATGGAAATGACCCGCTCCTTGGCTGTGCGGATTTTCACCGTTGCCACGCCAGGGGGATTTACAGAGCTTTCCAAGGGTCATCAGTGATGTCACACGCAGTAAATAGGGGCCAGCCTAGAAAAAACAAAAACAATATTTTTGTTTCAATAAAAATCACCAATCCTTCCTAGTCTTACTGGATTCTAATCCAAGAAACGATTGTCAGGTTTGCCTACAGGGCCACCCAGGGGATCTGAACACCCATAATGCCTTAATTGCCCTCTTCACCCATAAGACCCCCATTCAGTCTCCTAAACAACTCCAGCCCTGGTTTCCTCTTCCATTCATTATTATACCATGATTTGCCAAAAAACAATTTCCCCAGAACATACAAAACCGGACCGGGCAAAGCATTGACACAATCTCCCTGGTTCTCACCCCGTTCCAAACCTGGAGGAGAACCGAAGTGGATGGTTCTTAACCATTCCTAAGACCCTTATAGTTTTTACGGCACAGAGGGGCACAGAGACCGTGATTACTGCCCCTGGCGCATGCTTGGACAGCGACGTTGGCTGCTGCATGGTAGCCGCGTCTGTGGACGGCAGGGTAATATATAGAGGCGTATTTACCAAATGTAATGAATCTCAGAGGAAAAATACAGCGAGGCGGGCAGCTGCAACCTTCTTCCTGTTTTCTTTTTGTTTTACCAATGTAACCCTTTGTGAGCATTTAGAAAGTGTCTGTCAGCGATAGTCTTATTTATAGTATGGTTTTATTTTATTTTTGTTCCTTCAATGTTCATAAATCATATTTTTTTAATTTATTTTTATCGGGGAGCGGGTCTGTGCGTTGCGTCTCCGGATGCCCACCCATCCTCTTTGGCTTTTAAACGGCCCGGATAATAAAAAGTACGCTGCGACAGGCCGATGATCCGCCGCTGTTTACTCGTTTCAGCCAAAAAAGAATTTGTTCCATGCGATGTTAATACCGGACTTAACGGGAAGTGCAGATTCCAGATGTGGGAAGAAGAGATTGTTTAAAAGCACAGGAGCAAAAATAACAGCCCCCCCCCAGCAGGAAACTCCATCAATAAGAACCATCCAAGTGGTTAATGAACATTTTTTTAAATGTTTTACATTTATTTGTTGAGTTTTATTTTTTTAATGTTCTAGATCCCTCGTGTGAAGGGGTCTGTAGATGGGCCGATCCCAGCAGCCTAAATTGGGATCCTAGCCGCATGCAGAAAGGAGGAGACAGCGAGATAAACAGAATCGGCTTAACTGACCCCTAAAAAGATGGAGCCTATTTAAATACTGCTTTATTATTAGGTTTTTTGGTTGCCAAGTATTGTATTTGTAGACGGGCTTTAAAACAATACCATTACGTTAGCACCTTAACACACAGATGTCCCAAACTAAAGAAGAATGATTATTAAAGTAACCATAGCCCCCCCCGTGAGTACTTTAATATGTATCCTTCCATAATCTGCCCAATACATCTGATGGATGAGGGGTAATTCTGCACAACCCCCCCTTGCATTTGCACCCCAAAAAATTAAAGGTACAGCACAGGTATCGTGTGCTTTAAAAAAAAAAGCATATAATGGCAGGGATGTCCCTTTAAAGATCTCCTGAAACGGTTTACATTTAATTTTGGATGTCTGGTAGGGAGGATAAATAAATCCACCCAGCCTCGCCATGATTCGGGATGTCTTGGAAAAAACAAAACTCCATGCTGCATTGCGTCCGTCCATCCGTCCATCCGCAATAAAAAAAAAAGCACGGGGTGCTTAGGCTGCTGCTTCTCCCTCCTGCTGTCGGGAACACACGAAGCTGTGGGGATGCCAGATTTTTAGCTGCAATACCTTCTATGGATTCACCGCCGCAGCCGAGAGCTTCTCAATATATAACTCACATTGAGCTACCCGGGGGCATTGAGTTACCCGGGTCATTTGCCACAGACAGCATTCAGAGCTTTAAGAGGCAAGCTTTGGGCTCATCCAATACTTTCTTTCTTAAAATCTGCATTTACTTCTAAGTTGGCACAAAAAGATAGAATGTCCAGACCGTGAACCAACTGCATTTTGCATGGTAGCAGCGCGACGCATTAACAAGCATTAGAGTGACATCCCCCTGGCCCGTGAAGACACCGAAGCCCACGGAATAACCTTTCTGCTAGTTAATGATTATTTTTTTCTGCCGAATGAGTGTCTCTTCTGAATTTTTGTAGGTTGTCGGCAACACATATGTAGATTCTGATGGCATGAATTCTTCCATTCCATGAGATCTTTTAATAAGATTTGCTTATTAACGTTTTATGCCTACCCACCGAGCATTCTTGGATATAGTTAAAGAGATATCTCAGAGGAAAATGCCAGGGTCAAAAAATAAGCCGGTGGTCCTCATACAACCTTTATTGCGAGTTTAACGACTACAAGAACAATAAACAACACGGGGGGGGGGGGGGGGGGGAAGTGGAAATCCCAGGGAAGCGCAGAATAACATTACAGAAAAAATAATAAATGGGGAAAATCTTCTATTTTTGTGGCCTTTGAACATGTAATAATATATTCCACAACAATATGTTTATATAGAATTATTTTTGTCTTCTATTTCGGTATGGATTGAACCAACACCCCACAGAAAAAATAAATAATAACATTAAAACAATGTACAGGATTGCTTTGAAGTGTTCCTTTTCTACTTTTTTGAGACAATTTCCTTTTTTTATTCTCTTTTATTTTGTTTGATGTCTGACCTTTTTGTCTTACAGAACTTCCATGAAGGGTCGCAAGGCGCAGCAGCACATGGAGACATGCTGGAAGCAGCTGGAAGCGGTGAGTACGGGAAATAAAGGTCAGAGGTCAGACCCCGGCCTCGAACCTCTTATGTCAGGAAATACAGGTCAGAGGTCAGTCCCCGGCCTCCGACCCTCACGTCCTATGGAGAAGCAGGTCTCAGAAAGAATCAGGAGTGACAGGAATGGATTTCTTAGACAAGGGGTTGGCCGGATTAACCCATACATTGCTGTACAGCTCACCCCTAGCTGGTTTGTTTTGGTGTTAGAAAATGAAAAATGGCATGATTGTCCCAAATTAGCCTTTGAGGACTGGAGGCGCACAGAATTTAGTGGTTTCCATGACAGGTGCAGCGTAATATCTCGCGGACGTCTCTGGTGCGTTCTTTCTGTAGGGAAATCATAGTTTATCTGCAGCCTTCAAAGATTTCTTTTTTCCTGATTGATCACCATTAAAAAAAAAAACAAAACATGAACTTTTTCCTATATTTGTGCCAAAAAAACTCAGTAGATTATAATATTTCTGGATTCGTCACTTGGATCCGGTTTACTGAATGATTTGTGCCGGTCTGATTTATGGAAAATCTGGACTATAGCGCCTTCCGCTAGTTCAGTGCAAAAAATATCTAATTTGGCTAACTTTTGGGGTCTGGCCGGTTTGTGAAGCGGTCTGCCGAGCTTTATGTATCTATTACCAGAAAACCAAGCTGTCGCTCAGCGAATCTCATGAACGGACCTTAACCGACCCACTTACACTGCTGAGTTTTAACAGCATACTTCCCCCCCCCCTCTTTCAACTATTTTAGTGACTTCCTGTAGAAGCCGGTTCCTGCGCTGAGTAATATCTGCACTCTCTCCCTGGGGTGTCAGAGACCAGCACCGCCGTCTGTCCGTTTCTGTGTAACATCACCCAAACCACACCGTTATCTTTTTAAATCGGAAGATGTCACGTGTCTATCTTAATCCCCCAAATACCGTCTTTTTACCCCAGTTATCAATCTAGGCGGCCCTGTTGTGTTATCGTTCCCCCTACGTTCTGTATCATTCTAACTACTCTGCGCGACCCACTCAGGACACTGCAGGCTTTGCGTTATAGATCCTACGGGGGTCTCTTTGGTAGCTTTCCCCTTTTGCCAATAATCGTGGGGCTTGTGGGTCCCCAACAACCATTATTAGTATGGAGACAAAGTCATGAATGGGATAGCTGTCCATGGCAGACGCACCGCCACAGCTCAAATTCAGTGGAGAAGAACCCAAGACCAACACATGTTTGGCAAATTTGGGTTTCTTTTGCGTGTGGACCTGGGAATATCGGACCACCGGCGCTGTCCGGAATTTCCATTTATTGGGTCTTTTTGCTAGAAGGTCATTAATAACGACAAAGCAATCACTTATTCTCGTTCACAGAGCAAAAGAAGGTTTGAGAGGGATTGCAAGGAGGCAGACCGGGCGCAGCAGTACTTCGAGAAAATGGACGCGGATATTAACGTGACAAAAGCAGATGTCGAAAAAGTGAGTATGATGTGAATTTCCCTCCTTATTAAGGAGGCCATTTCTGTATTGGAACCCCTGATAATCACACTTTGTGCTTTGGAATTCCCCAAAATGTCTTTGGTGAGGAACGGCACGACTTGCTGGGAATATATTCGCGTCCGGCACGTTTTTTAATCAAGCGCTCGCAGAACACGAGCAGCCGGAGAGGCTGACAATGTGTTCCAGAGCTGGAGGCTTTCAGAAGTGTTTGTCTTCTGCTGTCAGACTCCGTAGGTTAAGAACGTCTGGCTGGCCGCTAGGGCGAAAGATTGTGTTCTACAACCGGCTTTCTGTTATCAGCAAAAAAAAGAGTTTAGCGGGAGGTTATCAAAACGATTAAGATGGATGCGAACACTGCACAAGCTGTCCTGTGTGCATGTGGGAGATAACGGCTCGTCAGGGGCCGGCAGTGAATGCCGCCCTGTCAGTTGTGCGCTGGGATGCAGCATGTGACAAACCCGTCGTTACATAAACCTTACAAACGCAAAAAGAAGGGATTGTTCGGGCCGAGTTCTAACGCTCGATTGTTTGCGGAAGAGCTTGTGTAATCGCATTGATACGGTCGGCCCTCACATGACGCTGATGTCGAAGGAAATCTCTTCTGAAGTGAAGAGGTCTGTGTGGTCCTCAAATGAACTACATGGATTCTGTTTTCTCAGTTTGTAGCATGGGCACCCTTTGGGTAAAGAAGAGGGTGCTTTAAATAATGACGCAATCACTGGGTATTCTAGTTAAGGACCCTGCCTGTTGAAGTATGAAGTATGACATCACAACGTTACGGAAATAACTAAATGTATTTAGTATATCATATATATATCATAACCAGGCTCTCCTTGCCCTGGTGGGAGACATGCGTCTTTAGATCATGGGACTCCATACAATGAAGAAGGCAACAGTGCAGGAGTTATGGCTTCCCATTCAGGATGCCGGCTGTACCAAGGCCCTGGGATTATGCATTCGGCGCATGGGCCTCTATGCGATAAGAATGCACGTTAAACTGCCAAGAGGAAAAGGGGTGGCCTATGCTAGTGTGACATTCTTCCCCCATATGCAAATAATCTGTTATTTTCATTGTCATTTGCATATGGGGCATGCTGGTCCTCCCCTAATGGGTGGGGTTTCTTGATTTCTGATATTTTATTATGTTAGATGATAGGTGATGCACTAGAAGAGTACATTTGGCAGCGAGAGATAGTTTTCTCTCTTTAACCCCCGCCACGTGTGCCAGGCAGCTGCTCCAGTGCCTCGGATGCACTCGGTTCTGTACCAATCACGGGCTGTAACAGGGTTGCAAAACACAGTCGCTTCTAACGGGGTTTCTTCAGCTTTTTGAGGAAGTGGTTAGCTTCACGTGCTTCGGGGAAGTGAAACATCAGCTGTCATTATCTAAGATCACAGTGCCAGCAGAATTTGTCTTTTCTGCAAGTATGTATCTTTACGTCAAACCTCTGCCAGAGTCTTCCCCGCGGAATCACAGGTCGCGATCGCTAAACAATGGGCTGCTTGATGGTCACCATGCGCAGAAGCTCCGCTCCATATTGTCCACCTGTTCCAGCCTGTCAGTCGTTACGCACCAGCTATAAACATAAGTCAGCATTTTGCACGGATGACGGCAGAGCATTAACCCCTTAATGACAATTGCCGGTCCTGGCACGGCACGGAAAAGCATGTGCTTTACGACAATTGACGTGCCAGGACCGGCACGTCTTTAAACGGGTGCAGAAAGCGATCTACTATCGCTTTCTGCACCCAAAAAGCGTTGCTGAATGCCTCGACCTCGAGGCATTCAGCAACGCCACGATCGGCACGAAGGGGCCATCTCTGGCTGTAACAGACTTAACTCTGTCATTTATGTTATAATTTGTTGTATTCATGTTCTCATGGTTTTTGCAAGTTTTAAATGTGTGTAGGGTTTACACTGTCCATGTTGCAGGGGGAATGTGTTTGGGGTAGGACTGTTACTCAGAAGGAAATGGTCTTGGGATATACTGGTCATAACAGTCATACTGGTCATAACTGTAATACAAGAGAGCCAGCATATCAACAAGAGTTATCAGAGTCCATCCTCATATACAAGGTTGTTTAGCAAACCCCTGAAAAGGCATAAGGTCTGTATATTTTTACTTTGTATTAGTAATATGCAAAAGATAGATAATTTAGGGATAAGTCGTTAATGCATATTATTTGTATTTTGTTTAGCTCTTACGGTGAATTTTTGGAGTTAAAGGAAAGTTTACAATAAAGCTTTTAAAAATCATCAGTAAAGTTTTAGCCATCATTCAGACGGGGTCTGCTACAGTAAGAGCTTCACCTTCGTTGGTTCAAATACCTGCTGCACATGGTTGCTTAAGGTGGCAATATTTAAGGGACTGCAGCATATTGGAATCGGCATGATGGTCTAAGGTGCTAGGACATTGTAAAAGAGTTCACTATGGAGATGGACACTGAATATCAAGAATATGAAAGCCTGTCTCATACAGAAATAGAAGGTAAAAGGGAAAATAATATGAAGGCAGCAGTGAAACTTAAAGATAAAAATATATCTGAACTACAGTGTTATGTACAAGAAAGGGAAGAACTACCTAGACGGTCAGAACGTCCACATATTATTACAGAAAAAATGCTTGCTTACCAGAAAGATGAATGTTGTAAGAAAGAAAAAAGGCTAAATACTTTGTACGAACAATGGAAAATAGATGTTCGTAAGGCGAGACATGAGTTAAAATCAAACATATCTGATAAGCAGCTCACTGAAATTGCTGATTCTCTGGAAAATAAAATGAACTGTATTATGAAAATCTTTAGTGAAATAAGGGAACATATAACACCTGTGTCTGATTTAAGACGTAAAGTTGATGCATGTGAAGCTGTGACCAATGACATTGTCAAAATTGTGTTAGAAAGATTAACCATGGCAGATGATGAGTTTGATGCAGAAAGGGAAAGGAGCCGTCTACGTGAACTTTCAGCTCATAGCTATGTTCGCTCTATATACGATTCTAATGCTTCACAAGCAAGTGTCAGCAGCTATTCTAAATCTTCTGGTGCAACAAGCAAACGAGCAGATGCTGTGGCAGAGCTTGCTGCAAAAGAGGCTGCATACAAGATGATGCATTCAGAAAGACAGCAAAGGGAGAAAATAAAAACTCTAGAAGAGCAACTCAAAAAAGAGCTAGAAATTCAAAAGTTTGAATTAGAACGGCTGCAGTTAGAAAAGGACTTGGAAGTTGCACGTGCCAGAGTAAAATCATATGATGAAGTAATAAAACAAGAAGCGAAAGGTCAATTGAACTTGATACAAAATGAACATGAAAGTGAGAGAAACGAAATCTCTTCTACAACACATCCACAATACAATGTTGTTCAGTCAACAAATCTCAGTGAAGTGGCTCTCCTTGCTCAAGCAGTTCAGGACAGCATTGCCATCAACAGGTTACCCACACCTGAACCTACAGTCTTCAACGGAGACCCAATTCAGTTTGTGAACTGGAAAGCCTCATTTATGTCACTTATAGATAGAAAGGGCATCTCTGCAGCTGACAAACTTTATTATTTGAAAAGGTACGTGAGTGGCTCAGCACACAGATGTCTTGAAGGCACCTTTTATCGAAATGATGAGGAATCCTACAAAGATGCTTGGAACAAGCTTAACCAAAGATACGGGCAGCCCTTTATCATTCAAAGAGCATTCCGGGAGAAGCTATCAAAGTGGCCTAGAATACAGTCCAAAGATGCAGAAGGTCTGAGAGCATTTTCAGACTTCTTAAATGCCTGTCTGCAAGCCATACCTCATGTTAAAGGCCTGGAAATATTAAATGACTGTGAAGAGAACCAAAAGCTGGTACAGAAACTTCCTGACTGGGCAGCCTCCAGGTGGAACCGCCAGGTCACAATATTCCTTATGGATAGCAAAGAATTTCCAACCTTTAAAGACTTTGTAAAATTCATGTCAACGGAAGCAGAGATTATGTGTAATCCTATTACTTCCTTTCAAGCTCTGCATTTACGTGAGTCTCAAAAGGAAACCAAAAGAAACAAAGCAACTGTCTTTAAAACTCAAACAGCTTTAAACAATGATAAACAGACAAAAGCAAAGGGACAGTTAAAAACACCATGCATGTTGTGTCAAGATGACAATCATCCACTTTGTAAGTGCCCAGAATTCATGCAAAAGTCTCTGAAAGACAGAAGAGCATATGTCAAAGATAATAAACTTTGTTATGGTTGTATAAAACCAGGTCACTGCGCCAAAGAATGTCGTCGTCGCCACACATGTGACGTATGCAAGTTACGTCATCCCACATGTCTTCACGATTACAGCTATGAGGCTAACGAAGATAGGAAACAATCACTGTCCATGGTAAGCAATGCGCATGTACAGAATGGTGAAACTACTAATGCCATGTCACTTAACATCACAAGCACAAGTCATTCAGTCATGACATCTATGATAGTACCTGTATGGGTGTCGTCTGTTAAAAATCCATCCGATGAAAAGCTTGTCTATGCTTTGTTAGACACTCAGAGTGACAGTACTTTTATTGACAAAGAAATAAGTAACGTACTTCAAGTAGATACTCACCCAATAAAACTTAAACTTACCACCATGATAGGAGACAATATGGTCATCAAAAGTAAAAGAGTGTCTAATCTTCGTGTAAGAGGGTACAATTCCTCAGTGTATATCAATCTTCCTCCAGTATACACAAAGGAGTGTATTCCTATTAATCATGATCACATACCAACGCAAGAAACAGCAAATAACTGGGCTCACTTGAAGGTAATTACGAACGAAATGCCACCTCTTCTCAATTGCGAAGTAGGTTTACTGATCGGCTACAACTGCCCTAGAGTGCTAGCTCCCAGGCAAGTCATACTAGGTAAAGAAGATGAACCTTATGCTATTCTGACAGACTTAGGATGGAGTATTGTGGGCTGCTCCACACCACACATCAACGTATCATCAGCAGTCAGTCTTTGTCACAGATTAACCACAAAGGAGATACCAGCTTTGACACCTGTGGATGCAATCCGTATACTAGAGTCCGACTTTAAGGACGTCACAGCAGATGACCAGACAATCTCGCAAGATGTTATTGCGTTCCTAGACAAACTGAAGGGCAACATAAAGAAAAATGCTGAAGGACATGAAATGCCCGTTCCGTTTGAACAACGTCCATACTTACCTCACAACAGAGAACTTGTTAAAGTCAGACTTAATCAGTTGCACAAGAAGTTCTGTAAAATTGAAAAATACAAGACGGACTATATTGCTTACATGAAGGACATAATTGAAAGAGGTGATGTAGAAACAGCAAATGAGGATGAAAACCCTGCAGACAATGCTTCTAGAGGAAGAATAACAAATGAGTTACTCTCATCTAACTGGTTCTCTGGTCCCTCATTCTTATGGAAAAAGGAAATACCAACCTCAAATGTTGTATTGGAACTTACAGTAGGAGACCCAGAAGTAAGAAAATTTCAGACATTACAAACAAAGACCATAGAAAGTAAAGATCTTGTAGACCATTTGTCCAAATTTTCATCTTGGTCTAAGGCTGTGAAGGCCATTGCACGCCTTCAGAGACGGATTAAGAAAGATAAAACCCATTCACCTGCATCCGTAAGTGAGAAAGATGATGCAAAACGTTTGATTTTGAAGGGTGTGCAGAAACAAATATATCAGAAAGAAATAGATGTTCTGAGTCAAGGAAAACAACTTCCAGGTCATAATAAACTTCATCACCTGGACTCCTTCTTAGATACAGATGGTATAATCAAGGTGGGAGGGAGATTAAACCACTCGTTGTGCATTCACTCATTCAAGCACCCACTGATTCTTCCTAAAGATCATCATATAACAAGGTTGATAATTGCACACTATCACGAAAGTGTAAAGCATCACGGAAAAGGTTTCACAATTAATGAAATCAGATCTAGCGGATATTGGATACCTGGAATAAAAATGGTCCAGACCATCTAGAGAACTTTAGCTCCACTTGCAGGTTGAATACAGGTACTGCATTCACCATGCAAGTCAATGGAGCCCAGCTTTCTAATCACAGTGTGATTAGTAAAAATAAATTAAAAAATAAAATAAAATTAATAATAATTAGAAAAAAATAGTAAAAAAACAGTAAAATGTAAAAATCATTTCCCACTGATGTCACTATCAGGGGAACCTCCAAGTTGAAAAAAAATGTTAAAATTTTTTTAAAAAAAAATAATAATAAAAAAAAATATATATATAAAAAATATATTTTTGTGAGCAAGTCCTAAAATTAGCATATTAGCTTAAAACAATTCTCGCATGGAAAGAGTTAAAATACTGGCATATTAAATGCCCGTGGGGTGTCTACTTTTAAAAAATGTATGATTTGATGGGGTAAATTGAATGGGCCAGGTTCAACAACGTCCCAATTAACACGGGGGGAAGGATGGCCACACATCTAATTTCCAATTAGAAAAATGCACACGTACCAAATGTGGCCTTTTAGTTCCCCCAAAAAATGACAAACCCATGCATGTGGGGTATCACTGCACTCGGGAGATGTTGCTGAACACATTATGGGGTGTCGTGTGACAGCGGCATATACCAGGAGCTGTAAATTCATACATAAATTAGGTGTGTGTGGGAAAAATACACACACAAAAATATTACTGCAAACTTTGAAAAAATGCTGGTGGTAAAATGTGTGCATGCAAAGAGTTAAAATACCAGCATTTAAAATACCCTGTGGTGTCTAGTTTTGAAAAATATATGGTTTTGTTGGGCACACTGAAATGGCCTGGCTCAAAGATGTACCAAATAGGGCATGGGCAGTGGATCCCAAATGCCAAAGTTCAACATTGAAAAATGCGCATGCCCCAAATGTGGCCCTTTTGCCCCCAAACAACCAGGCAAAATCATTCATGTGGGGTATCGCTGCGCTCAGGAGATGTTGCTGAACACATATTGGGGTGTTTTGTGATAGTGACATAAACGAGAACATTTTAATTCATACCTGAAGTAAAATGTGTATGACAAAACAAATGCAAAAAATGACTACCATAAAGTTTGACAAAGACTGGTGGTAGATATGGTGCATGGAAAGAGTTAAAATACTAGCATTTGGAATACTCTGGGCTGTCTAGTTTTCAAAAATATATGACTTGATGGGGTAAATTGCATTGGCCGGGTTCAAAGATACCCGAAATGGCACAAGGGGGGAAGAATTACCAGATTTGGAAAAAATGGCTTTGAAATAGCAAAATGCTACCTGTACTTATTGCCCCATAATGGGTAGAAAAAAGCAAAAAAACATTGGGTATTTCTAAACTCAGGACAAATAGTAGAATCTATTTAGCAGGTTTTTTCATTACCTTTTATAGATGAGTAAAAGATTTTTCAACTAAAAGTTAGAAACAGTCGTTTTTTTCTAAATTTTTCACCATATTTTATAATTTTTTTAATAGTAAATAATATGATACAATCAAAACAATGTCATCTAAAGAAAGCCCTTCTTGTCCTGAAAAAAACAATATCTAATGTGTGTGGGTTCAGTAAACGGGAAAGAAGAAAATTACAGCTAAACACGAGCAGCGCAGAAATGTTAAAAAGGCCATTGTCACAAAGGGTACAAAAAGTAAAATCAGCCTTTGTCTCGAAGGGGTTAAAATGCCTACGTGAATACAGTTTTTAAACTTGCTTTACCTTTAATCTCTGTACATAAAACATCGGCTCGTCTTCGTCGCTAGGTTCTAGTTTTGTCAGATCTTTTGAAAGTAGGGACTGTAAGAAGCGCAACGGAAATTGTTGCCGTCATCTAAATAAAATATAATAATAAATTATTATTAATAGTATGATATTATGAACCTTATTGTCCTTTAGTTATAGCGACACCTGCTGGCTTCTAAGATGTTTAAACGGAGCCAAAAAACATGGGGCGTAACCGTCGTTGTCACGCCCGTTCCTGACGTGCTCAGGGCATTGCGCGGTTGCCGCAACTGTGCTGTGTTGAGTCAGCGGTGACAGGGCGCTGGGGGAGGCGGAGAGTAACCCGATAGAGCGCGCAATCTACCACCGCCCAAGCCGACCACCATTGCGCGGCCTCGTTTAGGACTAAGCCGGCCCTGCTGTTCCGTCTCCGCGGGCACTGTGCACCGCTCCACACCGAAGGCCTTCACCTTTCCCAGCTTTTTTTTTTTTTCTCCTCGAGAATCGTCTGGCAGTTGTGAGGTGCATGGCTGCAGCCGGCGGGGCCATAATGCCCAAGCACGAACAGATCCTCATCCTTGACCCGCCCAACGAGCTCAAATTCAGAGGTCCGTTTACGGATGTTGTCACCACAAATCTCAAGCTTCGAAATCCATCAGAAAGAAAAGTGTGTTTCAAGGTGAAAACTACAGCCCCCCGACGTTACTGTGTGCGACCAAATGCGGTACAATAGACCCTGGGGCTACAGTAACGGTCTCTGTAATGCTACAGCCCTTCGACTATGACCCAAATGAAAAGAGTAAACATAAGTTAATGGTACAGACAATATTTGCACCGTCAAATACATCAGATATGGAAGCCGTGTGGAAAGACGCAAAGCCTGAAGACCACGGGGGTCAGAATGGGCCTGAGTGGGCAGTTGACTGGGTGCCGAACAGGGATAGGCCTTGGCGGCATTTTTTGAATGTTGGGGGAGGGGTTAACGGTAGGGCTATTTAAGTGATGGGCGCCAATGGGGTAAGCACCATTTTCTGTCACTTACCATTCCTGTTTGTCGTCTTGGCTGTCTCCTGTCTCTCCTTCTTTTCTCTCTCGGTGTGTTTTTTCTCCCCTCTTGTCTTCCCTGCAGGTCGACATGGATCTGGAGGTGGAGAAGATTCTGGAGGGCGTTCGTCAGGCGGCTCTGCAGCGTGGTCCGGAGTGGCTGAAGGAGCAGCTGGCTCCAGTCTTCAACCAGGCCGGTGTTCCAAAGAGGCCTGCTCGGAGGATCCGGCCGCCACGTCGACTGCAGCCGGACGAGGCCTCGGGGGCTGAAGACGGAGTCGTCGGCACGCCTGGCCGTACCGCCGGAGTTGAGCCCGGTCCCTCGCGCTCCTCCGGTGGTGCGGTTGCGAGCGGTGTGCGCAGCAGGCGGAGGAGGCGTCCGCCGCAGCGGTTGAGCCCCGGCGGGTGCTCACCGCGTCATCCGTGATCCAGTGGCGTGGAGCGGTCGGCAGTAGGCCGCGGCGGGGCGGCAGGCCGCTCCAGGGCTGGCAGCGTGTCCGGGGTCGTTCCGGAGGAGCGGGCGGGTCCGGAGTCGGAGTTGGAGCCCAGCAGGGATGCTGCAGCTGATCCTGGGCTGTCGCCCAGCGAAGATTCCTCCGGCAGCGGGGTGCAGGAGAAGCGTGGTCGGCAGGACGGCCGTGTGTTGCCGGCACAGAGGCCTGTATTCCGGCATTCGGGACGAAGCAGCGCTGGACGGTCCAGGCGAATTCCTGGGGCAGCGGGGGGTGCTGGTTCCGGCCCTGCCGTTAGTAGTGCTGGGGGGGGCTTAGGAAGGGGTCGGCTGGGGTTCCTGGTGCTTTAGTTTCAGGGTCTGCTGGGTTGCTGTCAGAGGTGGCCGGTGGTTTAGCTTTGGGGGGTGGGGGGTCGCTTCTTGGTAGTGAGGTAGTGTTTTCCAGGGGGGGCAGCCCTGGGTCTTCTGCTGGTTCCTCGGTGCTGGGAGGTGGGGGGGCTAGTGTTGAGGGTCTGCGTACTTCCAGGCCTGGGGTTTCTCCCTCTAGGGTTGCGGTTGGTTCCTCCCGGGGTAGTTCTCGCAGGCGTCGGCGCTCTGGTAGTGGGGGTAGAAGGGGGTTGGGTCGGCAGCCCTCTGGGGTTTTGCTTAGTGGTTCTTCTAGGCGTCGGGCCCGGCGCTCTGTTTCGAGGGGTTCATCTTCTTCTGAAGGTTCCCACATTGGGGTTCGGGGTAGGCAGCGTGGGAGGGTTGGTGGCAGGCAGGGGGGTCAGTGTGATAGGGACCGCGGTGGACAGGGGGAGAGGTGTCGGTCTAGGGCTGGGAGGGTCAGAGGGCATTCTTCAGCGGCTCCGTTCAGGCGTTTGTCTACCTCCAGATCTCGTTCGGACGATGGGACCAGGAGACCAGCGGTGGATCAGCCCAGGAGTGTGGCTTTGGAGTCGGCTCCGAGGGAGTCAGCAGCAACTCATCAGGATGCTACGGCCCAGCGGTCTGGGACGGCCAGGGGCCAGGCTGGTGAGTGCATAGAGCAACATGGCGCAGCGATTTCGGTGGCGCAAGAGCAAAGTGGTTCAGTTGCGGGTCTTTTGGATGGGTTGCGAGCGCTAGTGGCTTCTTGGAGTGGTGGGGGTGTTTCGGGTTCGCATTCTGGGGTGCAGCGTGCGTGGGTTCCGGGGGCGGTCGTTTCTGGGGGGGATAGGGCTTCCGTTTCTGGGGCTGCGGAGTTGGCTCCTCCGTCGGGCGGTGAGGTTGCAGCGGATGTCGCGGTCGGGGGGTCCAGTGGTGAGGCGGTGGCAGATAGTGGGGATGTAGTGCTCCGGAGGCGGCGCGGCAGACTGCTTATGTTTCCTTCTCGGGCCCTTTGGGGGTTCATTTGAAGTTGGAAGTGAAGGAAAAGATATGGAAGGGGGAGTTTGTGGAGCTATTTTCCTTACTTCCTCTGGAGGAGTCTTTTGAACCGAAAGAGGACGATAAGAAGGAGGATAAGAAAAAGGAGGAAGAGGATAAGAAGCGTAGGTACCGTAAGATCCCTAAGACTTTCGGGAATTGGCTCCGCGCTTTTTGTATTTTGGCAAGTGTCATCGGTGAGAAAACGCCGGACAAATGTTCGGCGTTATTCTGTTACGTTGATGGGATTTGGGAGGCCTATCGGGTGTATGGGGGTTGGGCATGGTGGCGTTATGATGAGCAATTTCGTCAGCGCTTAGCGGCTAACCCTGGCATGTGGTGGGATCAAATGGATCTTCCGCTTTGGCTCAAGCTCATGATGGCGCAGAAGGCGTCCCCCTTTCCAGGGGGGACCGGTGGAGGATCTCAGGGATCCACACCGGCCACAGGCAAGAAGGGAACTTGTTGGCAGTTTAACAAAAGCCAATGCAAGTGGGGGGCCTCGTGCAAGTTCCGACATGAGTGCTCCGGGTGCGGTGGGGCACATAGTTTGTCCAAGTGTTTCAAGCGGGCGAAGGCAGCCGGTTCCACTGTTCAGGCTGGGTCTAAAGGGGACAACACCGGTGAAGCGCGACGCGATGCTTCCGTGGCTAAACCGCTACGTTAGGCGGGATGATGCGGCGTTTCTGGACGCTGGGTTCGCGCATGGTTTTCCTATCCCCTTTCTGCCTAGGGAGGCTAGGCTGTCTCGTCGCAATTTGAAGTCGGTGGCTGCTTTTCCTGAAGTTGTGCGTGACAAACTGGCTAAGGAGGTTCAGTTGGGTCGTATGGCTGGCCCTTTCGTTGAGGCCCCGTTGGCCGGTTTTAGGGTTTCGCCGTTGGGGGTAGTTCCAAAACGGAAGGTGGGTAAGTACAAATTGATACATCACTTGTCTTACCCTAAGGGTTTGTCTGTCAATGATGATATTGATAAGGAGCTCTGTTCCGTTTCTTATACTTCGTTTGATAAGGCGGTTGATTTGGTGCGTGATTCTGGCCCCGGGGCTCTGATGGCGAAGGCGGATATTGAATCTGCCTTCCGTTTGCTTCCGATACATCCGGATTGCCATCACCTTTTGGGGTGTTGGTTCGATGGGGCATTTTATGTTGACTTGTGCCTCCCTATGGGGTGCTCTATTTCGTGTGCCTACTTCGAGAAGTTTAGTACCTTTGTTGAATGGGTTGTGCGGGAGGAGGCGGGTTGCCGTGCATTATTTGGACGATTTCTTTTGCGTGGGTCCAGCGGGTTCGGGTCAATGTCTGCATTTATTGCACACCTTGCAGCTGGTGGCTCGGTCGTTTGGGGTTCCTTTGGCGGCAGACAAGACAGAGGGTCCTTGTACCTGCCTTAGTTTCTTGGGGCTGGAGATTGACTCGGTAGCGGGAGTTTGTCGTCTTCCTGAGGATAAGTTAGCTGCGCTATGGGTTGGGGTTGCACAGGTTCGTTCCGCTAGGAAGGTTACCCTGAGGCAGTTGCAGTCGCTGCTGGGGCGGCTAAATTTTGCTTGTAGGGTCATCCCGGTGGGTCGTGTCTTTTCTCGGTCTTTGTCTCGGGCCACTGCTGGTGTGCGGTCAGCTCATCATAGGGTGCGGGTGTCTCGGAATATGCGGAATATCTTTCTGTCTAGGTTCAACGGTACGGTGTTTTTTCAGTTATCTTCGGTGTCGGCTGACTCGTTGTCGCTTTACACGGACGCGTCTGGTATTGTAGGGTTTGGGGCTTATTTTGGTGGCCAGTGGTGTGCGGCTCGTTGGCCCGATCATTGGTTTGCGAGTCCTTTAATTCGGAATTTAGCGTTTCTGGAATTGTTCCCGTTGGTGGTGGCTTTGACGTTGTGGGGTTGGCAGATGCGCAATCGCCGCGTGGTTTTCTTCACGGACAATTTGGCCGTGGTCCATTCCATTAATTTGTTGTCGGCATCCTCCCCTCCGGTAGTGCGTTTGCTTTGGTGGTTCGTTCTTTTATGTATGGAATTGAATGTGTCTTTCAGAGCG
Source organism: Spea bombifrons (assembly GCF_027358695.1). Lineage (NCBI taxonomy): Eukaryota > Metazoa > Chordata > Amphibia > Anura > Pelobatidae > Spea > Spea bombifrons. The sequence goes on from NC_071094.1 coordinate 5,654,467, forward strand.
AAGCATGTGCCTGGTTATTTGAACGTGATTGCGGATTCTCTCTCTCGCTTGCAGTGGGAACGGTTTCGGCGAGAGGCGCCTATGGCCGAAGCGGAGGGTTTGCCTTGCCCGGAGGTGATGTGGAATCTCGGGACCGCATGCTTGCGGGATGGGTGAGGTCTTCCTTAGCTCCGGCGACCTGGGCTGCTTATGAGAAGGTTTGGCGAGATTCGGAGGCGTTGTCTAGTGTGGTTGGGGAGGCTGTCAGTGAGGGGGCTCGTTTAAATGTTTTGTTGTGGTTTGTGGCTAATTTGGCATTGCGTGGGGTGTCACCTTCCCAAGTTGACAAGTGCATGGCGGCATTGGCCTTTATGTTTCAGTTGCGTGGTTGGGCGGATTTGACTAAATCTTTTCTGGTTCGACGCATGTTGCGGGGCATGAGGAAGGGCAGGCGGCGCCCGGATACTAGGCGTCCGCTTTCTGCTGGACTGTTGCGGAAGTTGCTTCAGGTTTTGGGGGAGGTTTGCAGAGATGATTATGAAGTGGTGCTATTTCGGGCGGCCTTCGCGTTGGCTTTTTTCGGGGCGTTTCGGGTGTCAGAGTTGGTCAGCCCGCGAAAGTCGGTTCAGGGTGGTTTGGCATTTCCGGACGTGGTGTGTGGCGAGGGGCAGGTGTCGGTCTGGTTGAGGTCGTCTAAAACGGATGTTTTTGGGAAGGGTAGGCAAGTGACGCTTTATGCTCTTCCGGGTGATTCGATTTGCCCGGTTGGTTGTGTGCAGCGGTTTTTGCGGGTACGGCCTCGCGGGGGTTTGTCTTTTCTTATTCACTCTGATTTCTCACCTTTATCTAGGTTTCAGTTTTCTCGAGTGATGAGGTTGGGTTTGGAGAGACTTGGTGTGGGGGCTATGGAATTCGGCACGCACTCGTTCCGTATTGGGGCTGCTACGGAGGCTGCGAGGCTTGGTTTGGGGGATGAGGTTGTACGGCGCATAGGGCGTTGGGAATCGGGATGTTTTCGGAGATATGTCAGGCCGCAGAGGTTGTGGTTGGGGGAGTGATGGGTGTTGGTTGGGGGTTGGTGGTTTTCGGTTGTGCCTACCCTCTCCCCTATTTTCTTGTCCTGTTTTTCTGTTTACATTGCAGGGTCCCGGTTCATCTTGTGGATCATCGGCCATTCTCACGTTTATTGGGCCCGGAAGCTAGTGGAGGAATGTAAGAGACTTCAGTCTGAAATAATACAGCTGTCAGATGAAAATCAAGTCCTGAAAGATGAAAGCATTAAGATAAGGAAGGTCGTTACAGAGAAGTCGTCTAAAGCAATGCTGAGAGATCAAGGCAACCCTATCCCATCACTTGTTGTCATTGCTGCAATCTTCATCGGTTTCTTTTTAGGGAAGTTCATCTTGTAAATAAAGGCATGAAGTGCTCTGACTTTTCCTGTCTTTTTTTTTTTCTCTCCTGACCAGAAAGTTGTTTACCTACCATATCATTGGTAGCAGCGGCTCACTGGGGCCATGTTGCGTACGGCATCGTACGGGCACTGTGCCGTTAACAATATCACTATTAGGAAAGCAGATTAAAGAAAAACTCTTTGGCTAAAAAAAAAACAAAAAAAAACATGGGGAGTACCAAAAACTGCCAGTTTTAACCCCTTAACGACAATCCCCGTACATGTACGGGGTTGCCGTGCAACGGGTTAATGACAATGCTATAGTGATTGTGTGCTTTCCTCTCTTGAGCAGCCCTGATGGCAGTTACACGGAGGATGACAGCCAGGAGACCGAAGTGAAGGTGACGCCAACAGAGTTCGACGACGACTTCGATGACGAGGAGCCGCTTCCTACAATAGGAACGTGTAAAGCTCTGTACCCTTTCGATGTTAATATTTCTATAAAAGTTAATGCTTTATTCCCCAAACTCCCATTAATATTACTTTATAGATAATTAAGTTTGTATATCGAGACTTCATCGTTGTGACTATAGGTCCTATCCCCAGTGTGTTATTGTATGGTTCGTGTCATGTAACTATCACTAATAAGCCATCCTGGACCGGGTGTCCCTCTTAGGGATTGTAAGAAGGTTTATGGAGTGCAGCGGAATCTGCTATGGAATTCGGCACGCACTCGTTCCGTATTGGGGCTGCTACGGAGGCTGCGAGGCTTGGTTTGGGGGATGAGGTTGTACAGCGCATAGGGCGTTGGGAATCGGGATGTTTTCGGAGATATGTCAGGCCGCAGAGGTTGTGGTTGGGGGAGTGATGGGTGTTGGTTGAGGGTTGGTGGTTTTCGGTTGTGCCTACCCTCTCCCCTATTTTCTTGTCCTGTTTTTCTGTTTACATTGCAGGGTCCCGGTTCATCTTGTGGATCATCGGCCATTCTCACGTTTATTGGGCCCGGAAGCTAGTGGAGGAATGTAAGAGACTTCAGTCTGAAATAATACAGCTGTCAGATGAAAATCAAGTCCTGAAAGATGAAAGCATTAAGATAAGGAAGGTCGTTACAGAGAAGTCGTCTAAAGCAATGCTGAGAGATCAAGGCAACCCTATCCCATCACTTGTTGTTGTCATTGCTGCAATCTTCATCGGTTTCTTTTTAGGGAAGTTCATCTTGTAAATAAAGGCATGAAGTGCTCTGACTTTTCCTGTCTTTTTTTTTTTCTCTCCTGACCAGAAAGTTGTTTACCTACCATATCATTGGTAGCAGCGGCTCACTGGGGCCATGTTGTGTACGGCATCGTACGGGCACTGTGCCGTTAACAATATCACTATTAGGAAAGCAGATTAAAGAAAAACTCTTTGGCTAAAAAAAAAAACATGGGGAGTACCAAAAACTGCCAGTTTTAACCCCTTAACGACAATCCCCGTACATGTACGGGGTTGCCGTGCAACGGGTTAATGACAATGCTATAGTGATTGTGTGCTTTCCTCTCTTGAGCAGCCCTGATGGCAGTTACACGGAGGATCACAGCCAGGAGACCGAAGTGAAGGTGACGCCAACAGAGTTCGACGACTTCGATGACGAGGAGCCGCTTCCTACAATAGGAACGTGTAAAGCTCTGTACCCTTTCGATGTTAATATTTCTATAAAAGTTAATGCTTTATTCCCCAAACTCCCATTAATATTACTTTATAGATAATTAAGTTTGTATATCGAGACTTCATCGTTGTGACTATAGGTCCTATCCCCAGTGTGTTATTGTATGGTTCGTGTCATGTAACTATCACTAATAAGCCATCCTGGACCGGGTGTCCCTCTTAGGGATTGTAAGAAGGTTTATGGAGTGCAGCGGAATCTGCTATGGAATTCGGCACGCACTCGTTCCGTATTGGGGCTGCTACGGAGGCTGCGAGGCTTGGTTTGGGGGATGAGGTTGTACGGCGCATAGGGCGTTGGGAATCGGGATGTTTTCGGAGATATGTCAGGCCGCAGAGGTTGTGGAGTGATGGGTGTTGGTTGGGGGTTGGTGGTTTTCGGTTGTGCCTACCCTCTCCCCTATTTTCTTGTCCTGTTTTTCTGTTTACATTGCAGGGTCCCGGTTCATCTTGTGGATCATCGGCAATTCTCACGTTTATTGGGCCCGGAAGCTAGTGGAGGAATGTAAGAGACTTCAGTCTGAAATAATACAGCTGTCAGATGAAAATCAAGTCCTGAAAGATGAAAGCATTAAGATAAGGAAGGTCGTTACAGAGAAGTCGTCTAAAGCAATGCTGAGAGATCAAGGCAACCCTATCCCATCACTTGTTGTTGTCATTGCTGCAATCTTCATCGGTTTCTTTTTAGGGAAGTTCATCTTGTAAATAAAGGCATGAAGTGCTCTCACTTTTCCTGTCTTTTTTTTTTCTCTCCTGACCAGAAAGTTGTTTACCTACCATATCATTGGTAGCAGCGGCTCACTGGGGCCATGTTGTGTACGGCATCGTACGGGCACTGTGCCGTTAACAATATCACTATTAGGAAAGCAGATTAAAGAAAAACTCTTTGGCTAAAAAAAAAACAAAAAAAAACATGGGGAGTACCAAAAACTGCCAGTTTTAACCCCTTAACGACAATCCCCGTACATGTACGGGGTTGCCGTGCAACGGGTTAATGTCAATGCTATAGTGATTGTGTGCTTTCCTCTCTTGAGCAGCCCTGATGGCAGTTACACGGAGGATCACAGCCAGGAGACCGAAGTGAAGGTGACGCCAACAGAGTTCGACGACGACTTCGATGACGAGGAGCCGCTTCCTACAATAGGAACGTGTAAAGCTCTGTACCCTTTCGATGTTAATATTTCTATAAAAGTTAATGCTTTATTCCCCAAACTCCCATTAATATTACTTTATAGATAATTAAGTTTGTATATCGAGACTTCATCGTTGTGACTATAGGTCCTATCCCCAGTGTGTTATTGTATGGTTCGTGTCATGTAACTATCACTAATAAGCCATCCTGGACCGGGTGTCCCTCTTAGGGATTGTAAGAAGGTTTATGGAGTGCAGCGGAATCTGCTATGGAATTCGGCACGCACTCGTTCCGTATTGGGGCTGCTACGGAGGCTGCGAGGCTTGGTTTGGGGGATGAGGTTGTACGGCGCATAGGGCGTTGGGAATCGGGATGTTTTCGGAGATATGTCAGGCCGCAGAGGTTGTGGAGTGATGGGTGTTGGTTGGGGGTTGGTGGTTTTCGGTTGTGCCTACCCTCTCCCCTATTTTCTTGTCCTGTTTTTCTGTTTACATTGCAGGGTCCCGGTTCATCTTGTGGATCATCGGCCATTCTCACGTTTATTGGGCCCGGAAGCTAGTGGAGGAATGTAAGAGACTTCAGTCTGAAATAATACAGCTGTCAGATGAAAATCAAGTCCTGAAAGATGAAAGCATTAAGATAAGGAAGGTCGTTACAGAGAAGTCGTCTAAAGCAATGCTGAGAGATCAAGGCAACCCTATCCCATCACTTGTTGTTGTCATTGCTGCAATCTTCATCGGTTTCTTTTTAGGGAAGTTCATCTTGTAAATAAAGGCATGAAGTGCTCTCACTTTTGGAGTGCAGCGGAATCTGCCAGATCCCTACAGATGTTCAGCTGAGGACTCAATGCCACAAACTCTAAAATTTTAACTCTTAAACTTGGGGCTTGGGGTCTCAGCCCTCTACCCCTCCGGTCTTCACCACTACGGCGCCCCTGATGTCTGCCTTGTGTCTTTAGGTGAAAATGAAGGAACCATATCCGTAGCAGAAGGCGAAATACTGAACGTCATAGAAGAGGACAAAGGAGATGGCTGGACGAGGATCCGTAGGAACGAGGATGAGGAAGGATATGTTCCAACATCCTACATCGAAGTTTATTTGGACAGAAGTGCCAAAGGTGCCAAGACTTACATCTGATCCCTTCTGTCCGCGCTGTCTGTGTCGGTGTGTTCTTGGTTTACACGATGGTCGGCTCCTATTAGTCAAGTCACTGGCCACCCTGGGAGACGCTAATAATGCTTGCTTGCGGTTGGACCGTCTATGCTAATTAATATTTGCCTTTTCATAACCACCTTCTCAATACACATAGCAGTGAGTGACTTCCTCCATTACATTTTCTACATGTTTATGGCTCCATTTAAACGGACAGCGAACCACACTTTAAACCTACTTCAGCTGATGCCCACGGCTTTGCATGCGGTTACTCAACAAATGAGGCAAATAATTATTAACTATGATTTACAAATCTCTAGCGAATTAGACAGATTATGGGATATCAGAATAAATTTAGACCTAGGGATACAAAAAGGATGCAAAGACCCTTCTTACAACGTAGCAGAGATCACGCTGGGGTTTCGGAGACTTGGTTCCTGAGCTTACAATTTAAAGCGAAGTCCTCTCTATACCGCCTGATACTTTGTAGCAACAACTGAATTGTAAGCAGTCGTATAAATGGATATTATCCAGAAATTTATCTTGAAAAATTGTGCAATACCAAATAATTATAGAAGATGTATACGTTTCTATAATAGTGTTTAACTTAGTATGACCGGTTACAAGCATTCCCCATACATGCCATGACCCCAGAATCCAGAAGCATCCGACCTGCCGCTCTCCCGTCTTCCCGTGTTCTGTAACCCTTCGCATGTAGCCTGGGGACAGCTGGAGGGTCGCGTGCTGCGGGGGCTCTGCAGACCTGCGGAATGTTTGTAACTGGCATTTAAAGCATGACAGACCAAGTTGCGTGGGCGCCCAGTGGCCAGCAATGCCTTTGGCGAGACCTCTCTGCCCTTGTTATTATAAATACACATTTACTTCGGCGCGCTGGGTAGATTAAGATCAGGAGTAAGTTCTGGGGGTAGTACTATCACAAAGGGCCCCTCCAGCGTGTTAATATACATTTGTGTCTTGAAAATAAGAAACTGACCTTTGCGAAAAGGACTTTTATCAATATGTTGGGGTCTTAATTGGCTCACCGTATATAAAGCCCCCTACAAAGAGCCCTGGATCAACTCTCGGCCATAGAGTACGAAACAGAGATCTGCCCCTTTTGCCCGGTTGGTAATTTACCCCTGAATATCGCACTCTCTGTACTAATGCGCATGGCGATGTAATGTGGTTTTATTTTTAAGGCTCCTGTTCTTTCAGTAATAAATAACATTATTTTTTTACGTGCTTGTGGTTTATTATATCTATAGACTATTTCTCATTTATATTGGCTAGAAGGACATGAAAACGCATTCATTGAACCCGAGTTCCCCCGATCCATCCCAGTAGGGGCCGCGTTTTAAAACCGCTTCGGTTTTAAAACCGCTTTGAAACTGTCAGCAGCCGGCTGTTTAATGGCTTGCCAATCGCTGAGGCTCTTCGTCCCGCCCCTTTGAAGATGCACCGTGATGCTCAAGGGGGCGGGCACTTTCGGAACAGATGCTTTATGACAGGGAGCACTCGGTAGGAGAGCAAGAGCAGCGGTGTTAAGGCGGAGGGGACAAAGGGACTCTGGGGATGATTACAGGAGAGAGGACCTCTCACTGTCACGGTGCAGGACTGACTCTCACTGTCTTCTCCCGATCTGCAGTCAGTGTGGCAAATATATTTTTTTCGGTGTGGTAGCGGAGGGAGTGATTGCATGCAAGGGAGCGCTGAGCAGGACCCAAGGAAATGCTTGGGTAGGGTCCAGTTTTTTCACTATAAAACATATTGGCAACAGGGTCTAATGTTTATATATATGTATATATATGTATTGGCAGCAGGGGCTAATATTTATTTATATATTGGCAGCAGGGTCTAATATTTATATATTGACAGCAGGGTTTAATATTTATATATATTGGCAGCAGGGGCTAATATTAATATATATCGGAAGCCGGGACTAATAATATATACCGGCAGCAGGGTCTAATATTAATATATATCAGCAGCAGGAGCTAATATTAATATATATCGGAAGCAGGGGGTAATAAGTGCATATTATGTAGTTAAAAATGCACGTCTAACGTGTATATATATATATATATATATATATATGTATATATATATATATATATATAGTGTATGTGTACCATTTTATAATTGGCCCCCCTACTTTGGTCCCTGGCCCCCCATGTGCCCCCCCTAAATATGAAAGCTGGAGACGCCACTGCGTAAGGGATCTTATGGGCCAGAGGGCCACATAGGGCGGGCATCTGGAATCTGTGACGGTCCGGGGGCTTGGATCTGCCCCCACATGCCACCTAACATTTCTTTTTGATATTAGGAGGGGCAAGTATATAAAGAAGCCCCAGTCCCCATTTATTAAAAAAAGGGCACACAACATTCATGTCGGATTGAGAATCCGGCCCCGGTATTAACCTGGCTAAAGCCTACAAAGGATACAGGCTGTTCACCTCTTTGGTACACGGAACACAGAGACGCTTTGAGTACCCATCGCCATACGCATGATACAATTTGCCATTCAGTTCTGAGAACTGCATTACTGCTAAAATAAACCGATATATATACTAAACCCGCGTCTGCCTCGTCTCTCAGCAGCTGATTAAATGGATGTTTGGGTAAAGAGCGAGAACGACCGCTTCATCTTAGCAAACGGAAGCTTTCAGTTCTAAAGAAATCTCTCTGTTACAGAAGCCTTACGTAGCGGCAATTGCTATAAATACTTCCATAGTGTTTATATAGTATTTATATCGGCCGCCGTCCACCTCCCTGCAAGACGTCTGGCGAGGCTGAAGCGCACATGCAAGGGTTAAGACATTCTTGAGCTGATTTGACATTAGTAAATATGGCGCAGTTAACCCCTTATTCTTTGCATCGTTAACAAACAACACATTTGGCACAAGCTGAGTTTTTCCTTAATATTTATTTAAAGCCCCCTCCCCCGCTCATAGAAGAAGCCATGTAATACTGTACATAACGGTGAACACGCCAACATGCACATCACAGTGAGGTCCACGGCAGATACCAGCGCGGGAAACCAAGCTAAGGCGACACAGACTCCTGAAACCGCGGCCCGGCCTTAACCGCTAGAGCCTCGTCCTCGGCGACGTCCCGGATCCATGTTCATCTGCAAAAAGCTTAACTTTTTCTTCAGACCTCCATCCAGCAAAAAGGTCCAAGTACTCGGCCGAGCGTCCGACATTCCCGACAGCAAGACGTTGTTTGTATGTGATCAAGCCGGGGGGGGGGGGTTACACACGGGAGGCGCTACGGACAAGGAAGGTACTAGAAGCTGGCGGCAGGCGGGTCGGTTCCATCCTTCACCCAAATTCTAGGGGTCGCGCTAAACACCGGCTCTCGCCTCCTGTGAGTCCTTCCCTCGGACTTAATAAACTAAAGATCTGCGTCAAGTTCTGGAAACCTTGCGGAGCTGAAGATCGGATGAATCCACAACTTAGTGAAACTAAGACCTGGGAAGTTAAATTGTCTCTTAAATAATTTGACTATCTGTAACATTATTTCCAAGGAACACTAAGGGTTAAACGCGGTGTCTGTGCACGCAGCTCATTCCGAAGGTGCTTCTAGAAGTGCATCGATCAGACGACGGGCAGCCAACGCCGCTCTAGCAAAGTGAGAAGATCCGTCGGGGCCTGTATGGGAAAAGCAAAATGTTTTTATATTGATTTAGATTAAAGAGGACGGGGGGGGGGTGAGAGGCATTTCTCTACTAAACGAAGCTCAGTTCCTGTACTGATGATGACGTCTGGCTGTTGAATGTATCGCCTCTTAGATATGACACAAGCAGATGGCCGTATGTTTAGTTAGTGCGAGTGAATGGAATGTATCTAAATGTAATGGAAGAATCTGGTTCTAGAGCCAGACCAGATGGCGTTCTAGAGCCAGAGCAGATGGCGTTCTAGAGCACCTTCATCTAGGTCCAACCACCATACATACAGGTTCCTACTAAACCATACATGAACATTCCCTAACTCTATCGCATTGTGCCAGGCAACCGTATGGAAGAAAAACCTTTCCAGAAAATGCATTTATTAATACTAAACCTAAATGTCACCTACTTTAATGTTCTAGACAACTCAACAAAGGCCACATGGACTATCAATAAGTTGGGATCTGAGGACACCTTAACTCCGCACGTGTGACAACATCCACTGACATTATGTCATACTCCGGTATTTATCTCAGCAACTGGTGACCTCATCATTGGCATAAAACCCCTAATATTACACCTCTCCTGTTGCATTATTAAAGGCCCACCTTGGTCGTTAGCCTGCCCTGGTTTCCGCTTCGATCTTCTGCTCCCCATGGAGGTGTTCTGGCTCCTGAGGCTGGGTCACAGCTTGCCGTATGGCTATCTCCGGGCCACCCCCGTAAATGTGGAAAAGGTAGTTCCACGTCTCTTCAGAAATCTGTCCGTAATCGGCCCCTATAGAAGAAAAAGCCGCGACTGAAAAGGGGGCAACTAAACCTATACAAATCCAAAGTAGCCGGACAGAGAATTACCTGGTTTTAGCTGGACTTGGCCGCTGCTCTTGGTTAGAGCCACCTTACTGTTATCAATCGGCCCCGGTGGGTCTGAAACAAGAAAAAAAAACATTTACGGTCTAGAAGGGTCCTTATCTCCTAAACCATAGTTGATGCCACCACTGTTTATGTATTATTGCCCCCCACTGATGGGGTCTTGGCTAATTTACTGCAAATTTAAAAGTAACCCTCCCTGCCCTCCGAGAGTATAACCCAAAAACCATCATCAGAGCTTCTAACGGGCTTCATACCCCACCTGCAATCGGTTGCAAAGTAAAAAAAAACGAGATAAGAAAAGAAGGATACGTTTTATCTGAGTTTGATAACCTTGATAATTATTTTTTGCCACTTGATGGATTTATCTCCAGTCGCGTTTCACAAAAAGTAAGTAAGTAAGAGGTATTTACCATTGTCCTTTCCTTTGACAAACGCTTCCCATTCGCAGAACCATTGCATGCTGATACAGTATATGACGCCGGGAGACTCTTCGGCCTGGAACGCCTTATTCAACTGAAGGAGACAGAAGAGACGGGCAAAAAGTTCCAAGCAGACGCTCATCAAGTTTAATTATTATTATTAATTAATTATTAATTAAATAATTCGCTTCGGCACCATCGTAGGGTTAGAAGGTTTTAAAAAGAACATTGAAAACACGAAAGCGCATGTATCCGTCCCCGTTCTCACCTTAATAAACGTGTCGATTTCTGTCTTCCTGCGTTTGGCCAAAGCCTCGATTTCCACTTGACAGATGGAGCAGACGTACAAATGATTGACGGCCGGACCTCCGCCAAACCTGCCGGGGTAAAACCAAATTCTATCACGCCACGCTAAGCACACGGATCTCAAGCAGCGCACGGCATTAACTCCATGTTTCCTTCCTCTGCGTATCGCTTTAAACCGCAGCTCCAGCAGTATGATGTAAAATATCCCAATTTTGGTTCACCCGGAATATAAACGACAGCCGTATTGAGTGATTTGAACCCAAAGATCATAAGGCAGCCAGGTCTGGTCTCTCCAGATGTATTCAGACTCCTGGTGGTCAATAAACCGAGATACGATACCAGATAATATTACAATGTTAGGTTTTACCTGTTATACAAATATTCCCATACATTCTGGGGCAGAATCACCACCAAGTCATCGATATAATGGTATTTATTTGGGGGAATACCTGCAAAAAAAACCAGAAAAAATATAAAGTGCCATAACTTGAAGCAGCAGGCGGTCACCGACAGAGACGTCTGCAACGATTCCAACGGTTCGCTTTGGCCGAGAACGTTCTGATAAATGCATTTCTAGATTTATTGCACAAAGACCAGAAGAACTTGGATCTGCAGAGGGAGAACCATCCACACAGGTCACCCCCGAGCATAAAGCCAGGATTTTAACCAGCAAATAAACTATCAGCCCCTGCGTAGTGTTGGTGCCAATATTATTTTATGTGCATCTTATCTTTGATTGATCCTGCCCGGTCGGAACAGAAAGATGAGGCAAATACAAGACACGAGACATCAGGTCATCATTCAACGTTAACTAAACGCAAACAACAAACCCGAGATCCGCCAGCAGTATTTTAGAACGTACGTCGTCTGTTAATTTTTATATGGTGGGGATAGAACCATATGCTGCAGGGCAGAAGTAGGTTTAATCACACATTAGGCAGGGTGGGTCCAAAGATGGAGACCACCAAGTGATTCCCAGGGGCACCAGACCCTGTGCCTATATCTCTGATATCAGAATCAGGAATCTGCACTCACTCCCCACAGGAAGTCAGGTGCTTAGCTGTGCCAGGAAGGGCCGGCTCCCCAGTAAATCAAAATAGAAAAAGGCTCCAGGCACTCATGGGTTCCATCAGGCAGATTTATTGAAAGAGATGAACAACAACGTTTCGACCTCACGATGAGGTCTTTATCAAGTTGACCACACAAGTAAAAAGTAAAAGTTTAAATAGCACATATCAATAAATGGATAGCCAATCAAAAGACCGATCTAATCTAACACCATGTGTAATATAATTGATAATCATGTATTAACATAAGTAAATATTCAAAAGTATACAACGCATAATAAATAAATGATGCTTGCAGATGTTAAAAGAAACCAGTGACAAATAAAGAAGTATATTAAGATCCATATGTATTAAATAACCAAAGGGAATACATTAAGAAGATACCCATAAAATATGTGCAATCAGTGTCTGTAATAGACACTTACAGAGATTTAACCAGTGCAGTTCCATGTAAACACAATCAGTGTTAATACTCCAAAAAAATGTGAATTAAATCAAACCAAACAACCAAATCGGCAAAAGCAAATATGCTGATTAAAGTAAGAAAAAAAAAGGCAAACATTTGTCAGCACTAAAGCGTGGTGACGTTCTGCGCATGCGCAAGCTCATTCCATGCATGCGCAAGAGCATTATCTCTGATAAAATAGTGCAGGTGTATTTCTAAAGTGCAATAGCATTACCAAGTGCATGTATCATCAGATCGCCATCTGTTATCGTAAAGACCAAATAGTAAAAACGATCTATTGTGAAGGAATAAATAGTTATATGACACATATTGTGAATAAAACAAATAAAAGTCACTGGTTCTTATAATATAGATAAAAAAACTTGAATATTTACAAAAAACAAAAATGGCAAAGTCATCATAAATTATATTAATATAACAATGGTATATTATAATGTGACACAATCAAATAAAGTACAAAGTAGGTATAAAATGTAACCAATTCTAAGAAAGTTAATAAAGTGCATTGATAGTAGAGGTCAGCGGAAAACTGTAATACATTCAGTGATGGATTTTAGCCCCTTAAGGACAATAGGGGTTTTTACTCGTAGTATATTGTGGGACAATGGCTCTTTTAACGTTTTTCGGTGTTGCTGTTTAGCTGTGATTTTCTTCTCTCTCATTTCGTGCTCCCACACATATTATATATTGTTTTTTTCAGGACAAACAGGGCTTTCTTTAGATACCATTATTTTTATCATATCATCTAAGTTAATAGAGTGCATTGATAGTAGAGGTCAGCGAAAAAGTGTAACACATTCAGTGATGTATTTTAGAGAGGAGAAAGTTTTATTTTGCACAGAATCCCTTAAAGTGACACAGTGCTATTAAATTATCAATGAAATCACGTGAATTATGAGGGTCTGAAACTAATATAAGATGACATCAGCACATATAGAACAGAGAGTAAAGAAGTTGAATCTAAAAAAGAAAAAGAGAATAAAAATTGATCATAAAAATTTTTTTTCCTCCTTTTATTAACCTGTGCAATCCCATAGGTATATGCCTATATAATTTGTGTATTATTGTGTTTCTATTTTTAAATTAACCTATTATGTTTCTCCTTACCATATAGCGTGTCTATAAGGCATTCCAATTTACTACATTGTTTTCAATTTCTATTTCCTTTCTTTTTTCTTTCTTTTTATTCTTAATAGCACGTACAATCCCATGAATATAAAGTGTATATTATTGTGTTATTATTTATTTTTATTATTTTACATTAACAAAATATACTTCTCTTTTTATCTTAACCTTCCACAAAAAAAAAAAAAAACACTCTTTATTTCCGCCTATCTTAAAGGAAACCATCTCAAAGGAATGCCCGCTTTTCTAACCATTCCTTAGCTGCTTCCGGAGAATCTAAGATTTCCCTTTTACCATCTAGTGATATAATAACTTTAACTGGGAACCCCCATTTATAGCTTATGTTATGTTTTCTCATCATTGAAGTAGCCTGAGAAAAGGCCTTCCTGTCTTTCCTAGTTTGAAATGATAAGTCCTGGAATATTTTAATATCTTGATATGGGCCCTCATTAAGCTTAGAGGTTCTAATAGCTTTAAGGATATTATCTCTCAATTTAGGTGAGTTGCAGTTGATCATAACATCTCTATTAGCATTAGGCGGGGCAGATGGTGGTTTAGCCAACCTGTAATAATTAACCAGCCCCTTGCCCCCCTCATCTACTTGAACCCCTAATTCTTTAAAGAATTTTATTATATAGTCCTCCAAAGCTATTTAAGTAATATCTTCAGGTATGTTCCGGAGTCTTAAGTTGTTGCGTCTATTTCTATCGTCCATTTCTGCTATCTTCAGCTCCATATCTCTTAATTTGGACTGCTGTTTAGAAATTAAGTCCTTTTGTGTAAGTAATATAGAGTCTAAGTTCATCGTCTTTTCTTCCATGTTCTTAACTCTTCGTGTAATATCCCCAATATCTTTTTTCAGATCTAATGTATTATCCTGGATTTCCTTTTTAATTTGAATTAGCTGTTGTTCAAAACACGATTTAATATATTGCGTTGTAACCACCTGATCCTCCATATCCAGTTGAATTGGTAAAGGCACGGCATGTTCTTGTAAATCTTTGTGCTCAATTTCTTTTTCCGGAGTATTAATCTGAGACTGTTCTCTTGAACTTTTGTCAGATTGTGGCGAAAAGAAATTAGACATCCTTTTTCCTTGTCTATCTTGTCTATCCTTCCTATCTTTATCTTTGTCCCTTTTAGAGAGAAGTTTTTGTTCAGCCATTTTCCTGGTAGCCATTTTACACAGTTCGCCTACTATTAAACAATGGTATTGTAATATGTCAATAGAGTCCTTATTGAAAACCAAATATATAAATGATTATTATTCAAAAAATCAATGAAAATCTATATATATGATCAATACGGTTTGCTTCTTCAAATTCTATGAAAGATATGGGTACTTTAGAGCCAGTCAAACTTTCAATAGTTTCACTCTGTTAAATCAGCTTCTTCAATCTTTTGGAAAAAAGTCCTCAGTATTTAGACAGCAAGAAATTTTCCAAAATTAACAATGTATTCCGTCTACTCAATTAGTTTTAATATATCTTCCTCAGGGTATAAACAGAATGTTCCTCAATAGCAATATTCAATAATTTAATGGTGATATAAAATGCTAAGATAGAGTTTCAAACAGTGTTTCCAAATAATGAATCATAGATCATCCGTTAGTCACTAGTATGGATATGTCTTAGGAAAATTCTTAGAAAAATTTCAGATATACATCACCGAGTCATCTCATATAGAATTTTCAAACATCTCTCTATGAGTACGTCTCTTTATCTGTAGATTTCAGTAGATTTCCCCTTCTTCCCCTATGAGAGATGTCAGCACAGCACAGCAACTCCACTGGAGCAGGAAAGAAGCGACTCCTTCAGTGATGGCAACCGCAGTACATTCTCCAGCATCTATGGGAGCAGCACCAGCGTCTGCAGCGACATCCACCATGAGAAAAACAGCCGTTACAGCTTCTGTGCCCATCCACGGCCAGCCGTAACCGCAACAACCCCGCTTCCCGGTTTGCAGCCACACCAACCGCAACCGCACCTACCGCGACTACACACCGCTTTAGATGGTTGCTATACCGGCAGACCGCTTCGATGATTTCCGCGGCTGCCGGTACCTCAATGCAGCGCGGTAGTGCGGTATATCAGCAGCGGCTGCTATAATGGCGTCTATAATGGCGTCTTTAGCGGCGTCCCTGGCGGCGTCTCTGTCGACGTCTTTAGCGGCGTCGTGTCAGCTGTAGGCTCCGGGCGGATCAGCCAGCTATAGAGATCTCGGCATCTGGACCTCGCGGCTCCTCCCTAAACGCAACGTAGCGTCGTCACGTCATCACCCTATTTTTTTTAAACCTTTAACATGTATGCAGTCTCTCTTTTCCCCTAGAAAATGAAAGAATATTTACATATGGGTGAATTTTTTTTTCATAGCGATGAAAAGTGGAGAAAAACCAAAACAAAAAACGCCAATGACCTAGAAATAGAAGAGAACGAAACAAAAAAAAACTGCAGTCGCTGTACACTCGTATATAATAACTTAAGCCGTTCACTTGCTTCTAATTTGAGGTACAAACCCCAATTTCAAGGTATTATGCTACAACCAGGACCCCCGCAGATATTTTGGGGGGGGGTTTCGCATGCCCTATCGCGCAGGGACTGCAACCGCGTCGTGGAAAACAAAAGATGCAGCTGGACGAACAGACCGCGCGAAGCTGGAACCTAATTCACCGAGTAGGATTCTGAGGCTTGTCCTATAAAAAAAAAGCTGAAAAAAAACAGGAAAACCAAAAATGCATCTCTGATGGCACCCCAAAAAAAACAAACAAAAAAAATCTATATATATAAAAAAAATCCCCCCCCCCAAAAAAAACATAGAGGTGCATCAGAGACCAGAACTTGCATACATTTGTTTTCTGCGGGGGAAATGTTTTTTTTTGTGAGTATTTGGTTTAGCGGGGAGTGCGGTACCGACGGTTTTCCCCTCCGATGGAGTACAGAAAATAAATTAAAAGCCAGCAGGTCCCGAATCCTGCGGCTCCGAAGATCCATTGACGACTTTTTTCACTTTCTTCACACCCTCTGTCACTCCTGTGGTTGTCACACTGCGGCGAGATCAAGACGTTAAAAGAAAATGAAAAAAAATATATAAATAACAAAAAAACAAAAAAAAAACAACAACAACAACGCAGACTTTAGCCCAAGACCGGTCACCAATTACAAAGATTATTACAGCCGGTCAGCAAAAGGCGGCTGCTACTAATTAAACGCAAAATATTATCTATACTGGGGGAAAAATAATAGCAACAATAATGATAATTACAAAAAAAATGACTTTATTTGACAGGCGTCCTTTGGCTATGGAGACCCTCGACAGCAAATTAAGCTGGAAGAGAGAGATTCCAGCGTTTTAAAGCTGAAGATGCTGAATGTTTGCTTAAAATTCCCCAAACGCCAACGTTCCCTTTAAAATAACGTTCAGCCAGGGCCGGGAAAATGTAGCCTTCTCTACCAAAAGCCAATAATAACTGTGCCAAAAGCTTTGTATTTCATATTGATCTTACTGGACCTTGATGGAGACTTATGGGGTTCTATTAACGCTATAAAAAAAGTATATTATATATATATATTTATTTATTTTTATTTATTTATTTTTTTAACATGTGAATTTATGATTCTTTCAAATGACAAAATTTAGCGTTTTTAATATTGCTGCTGATAATATTGGTGGCCAGCCGATGTTATTTTACCATTATTATTTAAATTCGAACCTTTCCTTTCTAGAACGGTTTCTTTGGAATATAAAAGATGGGGGGGGGATGATTGAATTTTAAATCAAAAAGGTAAAAAAAAATAAAAAAATATGAATTCTCTGGTAATATTCTGCGCCCCGCTAAATACGTTTCTCAAGACATAAAAGGGTTTGCTGCGCGGTTCAGCTCATCGCAGGGATCTGTGACATTTGAACATCGCCGGCGGTGATCAAGATGGATGTCAGAGAACACTTTGGCACGGAACGGGAGAAGTCGGAACACAAATGGAGGGCAAATACATAGCATTACCGAGGAGTTTTGGGATGAAGCCATTGTATATATACACAAGTTTTGCTTTCAGCCAATGATGGGGCAGCTAGAAGAAGGAAAGAAGTGCAGAAAGCCAGGCCTCGAGCGATGCTTTGATGTTTGGAGAAACGCTGGTCTTACTAAACTAGGACATCTGACCCGTTGGACACAAAACAGACACCGCTTGGAGGACAGCAGAAGTCACCTGCGAAGGAGCTGGAGGCTCAATGTTAAATAAGGGAAGGGGCCTGATGGAAAGAACATCGTGACTACCTGAAATAATGTATCAGCTGGTTCCTATAAAGAAAGAACAGGGTATAGCCCGCGGCTGCAGGCTAGAACGAGCGTGAGGTTAGGGATATAGGCCTTTGGGGTCTTGATGATGACCAAGGAACCTCATTTTCTACCAATAACACGAAGGATTACTACCACACCGCTCAATTGGACGGGACCATATACTGAATAAACTCAACCCATGCATACACGGCGTGCGGGCTACTTACACTGCCTCCATTTCCAGGTCATCGGCGTCGTCTTCCTGGGGAAGCTGAAGGTACGGGTTGTCGGACGCCGGGCGGAATTTATACCCGGTTAACACAATGAATATGAAGGTGGCCACTTCATCCAGGAGCTGCGGTATTACAAAAGAAAACGCGCCCGTTAGCGCAATCGCTGGGACAGATCTAGATCAGTAACAAAAAACCCGGAAGATGGAACATTTCGGGGTAGAATGCGGTCCAACGCTCTACTAGTAAATGCATGCAAAGGGTTAAAACATCACATGCATTCACTTCTACCAAAGAAAGAAAAGCCTAAAGTAAGGTCTATTTTCACCAAGTTTGGTACGCCTATAAATTACCGTGGCGGCGACCGCTGGGGTGGGGAGCGCGCCGGGCGCTGGAAACATACCTGGTACATCCACTTCCATTTGAAGGGGACTGCAACCATAATAAAAATGGCGATGATCCGGGTGAAGTATATGAAGCAGACGATCTGGGGGTACAAGAGAGAGAAGAGAAGAAAGTTATTGCTGGTAAAGGACGTTCCCTCTCTGGTTTACCCAAATTCATATTATCTGACCGTGCTGTTTGTGGATTTTTACTACTAAAAGGGAAAAAAAAATCCTAAAATGTCTTTCCCGACGCGTTTCTCATCTGCAGGGTTTCTGCTCTTGTGGCAGGAGTCCAATTTAACCTCCATTATTCCTCACTCAAGAGGCGATAAAAACCACCAGTCCGCTCGTACAGCAAGAAACGAGCAATCAACGCCCTCAAAATCCGAAAGTCTTTGGCTACCGGACCCCGCAGACATCCCACGCATCGCTAGCCGGCTGTCCGGGCTCGGAAACGCTCGCCTCCAGTCGCCTTGCCGCCACATGCAAATTATTTGCGGTTCATTTGCATATGGCAACGTAAATCAGCGTAACTTTAGGACCAAAAACAAATTGGAAAGCCTTTTTTCCCTGCCAGGTGCTGGATCTGGAAGCCGCTCCATTTGGGAAACCTCACGGTAACCGGCAGGAACGGCGGACTTTTGGCTGTGTTCGGGAGCCGTTTCGTTGCCCCTGCATCCATTTTTTTCCCGATTCCACCAAAGCTGTCAGCGAACGGCCACTCCAGCGAAGCACATGTCAGCGAACAGATCTGGGATTAATCTCGCCGAGAGGAATTTACGGCACCACTTAATAGATTGCTGTGAGAGCCCCGGGTTATTATGTCTGCGTTTCAAGCACCCAGGGCCATTGCCGTGATAGATCGCTGTAATGCAATTACTGCACAAGCCAACTACCCATCCGCTCTCATTTATCAGGGGGTAATATTCAGCACCGCAGAGCTGGGCAACTAACCAGGCCGGCCCAAGGGGGGGGGGTGAGCTATACTTCCCACCGGCAGCCATTGGTTTTATAGGAACAGTACCGTGCCCGCTTATGCCCCTTACTCACCTTCCCAAGGCATTCAGATATTGCGCTGCTAAAGCCACCCGAGTCTCCAACTCGTATCCGGGCAGTCCCTTAAAGACGGCAGGGTTGCTACAACACACAGGGCTGAGGACCAACCCTCTACGTGCTGTAATATACCGTGTGGCTTGTAATAATTATTAAAGGCAGCCCCTATCTTCTCGGGGGTGAGACATAACTCCCCATTTTGTCTTATCCTATTTATTCTTTTAGATTGTTTTTTACCTTTTAACTTGTTTGTCAGCAACGTATCAGCTCTATTACTTTTATAATACCATTTCGTTCTTAAATAATATAAATTTTTGTTCTTTTCTTCAATAAGAAGTTCATTTATATTATTCTGAATCTTACTCAGTTGTTTAGTTTTAGATTCGGATGGTAAAAACTTATTTTCTTGTGAGAGTCTATAATACTTCAGATAGAGGTCTGCTAACGATTCCCCTTTAGTTTTCTTTAATATAGTACGTAATTTAATTAAATGACCTCTAATTACACACTTATAGGCGCACCAAATAATAGGAAAAGTAACTTCATCCCTTTCATTTTCTAAAAAGTATTTCTCTGTAATTTCAGCTATATACTCTCTATTCTCTTTTTTAAGCAGTATGTTTTCGTTTAGGCGCCAATTTACTCTCTTTTTACATGTTTGAGGTAATATATCAAGTACTATCACATTATGGTCTGACCAGGTTATTTCTTGTATGAGTACCTTTTTTACTTTCCTAATCATCTCATTATCTCCTAAGAACAAATCAATTCTAGAATAGGAGAGAAAGGTCTTTGAAAAACAAGTAAAATCCATCTCCTCAGGGTGATATAGCCGCCAAAGATCCGAGAGCTCGTAACCTCTAAGGATTTTCTTAAATTGAATCGCCTGTGATTTTATATTTCTATCCAAAATCTTACCTCTAGCAGATTTTTTATCCAGTATCGGGTCTATTATACGATTGAAATCCCCAGCTAGGAGTAATTTACCCTGTTTTATTTTATCTATTTTCCAAAAAAGATTTTTAAAAAAGGAATTAGAAGAGCCATTAGGTGCATAAACATTTACCAAAGTATATATTTCTCCTTGAATCTCCGCTATCAGTATTAATACTCTAGCCTCTTCATCTGCCTCATGATAGATTATTTTTATATCAAGATCTTCACTAATAAGGATTGCCATACCTCTTTTCCTATTTATCTCCAGCGAGGAGAGAAAAACATGGCTAAACTTCTTAGGGATAAATCTCTTGCAGTCTGATCTTTTCCAGTGGGTCTCTTGTAAGAAAATAATCTGAGCTCTTTCTTTTTTAACATAATCAAATAATAATGAACGCTTATTAGGAGAGTTCAGGCCCTGGGTATTAATAGAGATGATTTTAACCTTGTATCTCACACTATCAAGCTATTCCTATAGAGGAGTGTCCCTTAATCTCCTATTGTAAAGCAATCCCATTTCCTTCTTATTCTTTAATTACCGTGAAGTTCTAGAAGCTTAGTTACCGAGATGATTTATATATTCATTATTCATTTTGTACTCAAATAAAAAAAAAAAAAAAAAAAAAAACTTATTATCTTATCTACTTTCCAGTTAGTTTATGTGCTCTATATTAATTTCTACTTATAACGTGACTATAAGGCATTCCAATTTACTACCTTATTTTCAGTTTCTTTTTCCTTTAGAACCCACCAAAAATTTATTTTCCTTTTCTTTCTTCCTCTTTCTTTCCTCTTTTCCTTTTAACCTGTGCAATCCCATAGGTATGTGCCTATATGGTTTGTGTATTATTGTGTTTCTATTTTAAATTAACCTAATATGTTTCTCCTTACCATATAACGTGTCTATAAGGCATTCCAATTTACCGCCTTATTTTTTCTTTTTTTCCCTTTTTTTCCTCCTTTTATTAACCTGTGCAAACCCATAGGTATATGCCTATATAATTTGTGTATTATTGTGTTTCTATTTTTAAATGAACCTAATATGTTTCTCCTTACCATATAGCGTGTCTATAAGGCATTCCAATTTACTACATTGTTTTCAATTTCTATTTCCTTTCTTTTTTCTTTCTTTTTATTCTTAATAGCACGTACAATCCCATGAATATAAAGTGTATATTATTGTGTTATTATTTATTTTTATTATTTTACATTAACAAAATATACTTCTCTTTTTATCTTAACCTTCCACAAAAAAAAAAAAAAAAACACTTACATTTCTTCCAAGACTTATCATTAGATACCAGACAAAAGAGAAGAGGCTTTAGAGATATTACAAAATCCCTTCGCGACAGAAATATAAATTATATCTGGGGTTTCCCAGTAAAATTAATAATAAAGACTGGAACCCGATCGGTTATTTTGTCATCGGTGGAAGAAGCAAAACAATGGCTAAATGATAATCCCTCTCAATAGGAAAGAAAAATTAAGTAACGAGAAAACTGAAAAGTGACAATGTCTTAAGAAAGGGACAAAGAAGTTATGGTAGCCGGACATTATATATATACATATTTTTTTTTTTATTTTATTTTTTTTCACATTATTTATTTAATTTTTTAAGAAAGTGTGGACAATATCTACATAAATTTACATAAGATTTATTAGTTCCTACGAAACGAAGGAATTTTGTTTAAAATATGCTTTAATGGTGATTCATAGGCACCCTATATAACTGTTTAGTGACATCTGCATATTGACTGACACTGAAGGTTACACGTGGTATTCTATTCTATTTTGGTTATTACTTAAATATTAGTTTAAAATGTTGAAATCAACACTATGTTTAATAGGATAATAGATTTTACTATTATCACCAGAGTAATAATTGCAACTATCACAGAATTTTTAAATGGAATATAATTGTAATAAGTTCAATAAGGGGAAGTATCACACTTGATATATATTGTTAGTTTTTGAAGAGTTAATTACTTTACATAAATTGTGGAGTGCACACACTTAATCTAAGGCATATATAGTATATAATTTACTGCCTTTTGAATTACTATATTTGTACTGTCCTAACACTTGTTTGTTATATATTACACACATATTGAAAAATGTTATTATTTAATAGGGAAAATCATACTTATTATTATTCAATTTTAATAATCTGGGTATATTGTTTTAGCACTCACGATATATGCTGATGTTTATGGAATTTTTTTTTTTTTTGTCGTCGTTTTGGACCGTTCCTTCTATTGTTTATGGTTGTACCATGATCTCAGGGATTCGGATTAGTGTTCTCTGGTTTTTCTATGGTATTATGAACTCCATATTTAGCGTTGTATGTATGAGTGAGAATGAATGGGAATTAAGTATTTGTAAGAGCTCTCATTTTCTTTATTATACACCTTACTATATGACTAATGAAGGATTTGATTAGAATTTCCACACTGAACGTACAGGGCCTGAACTCTCCCCAGAAAAGATATTTGTTATTCGATTATTTGAATAAACAACATATTGATCTATGTTCCATTCAAGAAACTCACCTTGTATTCGAGGATATTAATAGATTAAATAATAAAAAGTATACAGTCATAGAACATTCTTCTTTACCACACAAAAAGAAGCGTGGAGTTGCAATTCTAATCTCTAATAATATTAAATATGAGATAATTTATAAACGGGGAGATGAAAATGCTAGGTATGTTTTTATTGTCTGCAAACTGGACGATAGATTATATTCAATCCTTAATATATATGCTCCTAATTCAAAACAAATTAATTTTCTTAATGGTACTCTTCAGAAGATTCAAAAATATATTCAGGGATCATTTCTTTGTATGGGAGACTTTAACTGTGTGATTGATGTTGGATTAGACAGGAAATCTTGTGATAAATCCAGTATTAATAGTAATCAGCTTTCATTAGCGAAATCTTTTAGGGAAACGTTGGGAAAATATAGCTTATATGATATTTGGAGAACAATAAGGCCTGCCGATAAGGATTACACCTTTTTTTCTCATCGTCACAAGTCTTTTTCAAGAATTGATCTAATATTGGTTAAAACTGAGTCAGTTAATGACTGTAAAAATATAATAATTAATAGTGTACCCTGGTCTGACCATGACTCAGTTATTCTTGAAATATTAAGGAAATATAGTTATGTTCCACGACCCTGGAGACTACAAGATTTTCTGTTGTCAGGTAAAGACTCTTACGATTATTTCTCTCTAAAAAACGAACAATATTTCCAAGAGAATCTTAAAGATGATATAGGTCTAGATAATGTCTGGGGTGCCTATAAATGTGTCATGCGAGGCCTTTTAATTAAAAAAGCTGCTTATATTAGATCTAAAAGCAAGAAAAAATTATCTGACCTATATATATCCCTGAGTAATTTAAAAAGGGAATGCATTGAACACCCGACTGATTTACTTACTAAAAATATGACACAAATTAGAAAAGAGATAGATAAGATCCTTATCTCCAAAGCAAACTATAATCTAATCAGAATGAAACAAAAATATTACTATACAGGGAATAGGGCAGATAAACTGCTTTCCCATCAATTAAAAAAATTAAATTTGAAAGCTAGAATACTTAAAATTTCTGAAGGGAATAACTATTGGTCTAGCCCAGAAAACATAGGGAACGCCTTCGCTCAATTCTACTCATCTTTGTACAATATTCCCGATCAGAACCAAGATAGAGAATACATTAGGAAATATTTATCAGAATCTAATCTACCAAAGATATCAAAAGAACAGGCTGAACAATTAGACAAACCCTTCATAGAAGATGAAGTCCGACAGGCAATAAACTTCATGAAACTGAAAAAGGCCCCTGGACCAGAAGGTTTCTCTGCCCTGTTCTATAAAAAATTCTCTAAATCTTTATCTCCTTATCTAACTATCCTATTTAATTATATTAGAAATAATAAGGAAACTTAAGTATACATATTAAAGATTTGTTCTCCCGAGAAATACTGTTGAAAGGATTGAAGAGATGTTACATGACTGTGGAAGAAATTGAGTCCCTATTACATGTTAAAGCCTTGACTTCCTGGCAACAAGACTTAGATATTCAAATAGAGAAAAGTCAATGGATAAAAAGCTTGCTGGAAATAAACAGAGTTACTCACTGTTTAAATATGTTAGAACTCCATTACAAAATAATGCTTCGTTGGTATTTAATTCCGGTGAGAATTGCTAAAATTAACCGAACGTCATCTCCCATGTGTTGGAGATGTAATCTAGTTCATGGCACGTTTAGACATATGTGGTGGGACTGTAATAAAATCACTCAATCATGGCGAGATTTGTTCGCTTTAATTTCGGACCTTGTTAAAGTAACCATCAGTCCGACTCCGGACAAAGCACTTTTACATTTGGATCTAGCTAACATCTCTTTTAGCCAAAGAACTTTAGTAGTTCAGTGCCTTTTGGCCATGAAGATAAGTATAGCAAGAAAATGGCTACAAACATCAACAATAAACATAGAGAATGTGCGTAAACAAATAAAGTACCAATGTTTGATGGAGTATGGATATTTTCATGCACATCAGAGAACACAAAAATTTAATACAATTTGGAGGCCCTGGACTGATAAATTTCCAATTAACCATGGTAGTTCAAATTAATAATAAATATTAGTTACAGGGCCGGACTGGGACTGAGAAGCAGCCCTGGAAAAATTTGGAGACCAGCCCCATATAGTTTATCTCACGGTGAAGCTCTTATACCCACACGCACCCCTTATACACACCCGAGAAACACACTGTGTTCCACTCTGCCCCATAATATGCCTTTTAATCCCCTATATGCCACTCTGCCTCCAGAAATGCCTTTTACTCCCTATGTCACTCTGCCTCCAGAAATGCCTTATACCCCCCATATGCCACTCTGCCTCCCTGATATGCCTCAACCCTCCTATATGCCCCTCTGCCCCGTGATATGCCTTTTAACCCCCTTTTTGCCACTCCACCTCCAGATATGCCTTTTGACCCCCTATATGTCACTCTGCATCCAGAAATGCCTTATACCCTATATGCCACTCTGTCCCATGATATGCCTTCTAACCTCCTATATGCCACTCTGCCATATAGGGGGTTAAAAAGGCATATCATGGGACAGAGTGGCATATAGGGGGGTATAAGGCATTTCTGGAGGCAGAGTGGCATAAAGGGGGTTAAAAGGCATATCATGGGGCACTCTGCCTACAGAAAAGCCTTATGCCCCCTATATGCCACTCTGCCTCCCCAATATGCTTTATGTCCTCCTATATGCCCCTCTGCCCCATGACATCCCTTTTAACTCCCTTTATGCCACTCTGCCTCCAGATGTGCCGTTGACCCCCTATATGTCACTCTGCATCCAGAAATGCCTTATACCCCTATATGCCACTCTGGCATATAGGGGGTTAAAAGGCATATCATGGGACAGAGTGGCATATAGGGGGGTATAAGGCATTTCTGGAGGCAGAGTGGCATAAAGGGGGTGAAAAGGCATATCATGGGGCACTCTGCCTCCAGAAAAGCCTTATACCCCCCTATATGCCACTCTGCCTCCCTGATATGCCTCAACCCTCCTATATGCCACTCTGTCCCATGATATGCCTTCTAACCCCCTATATGCCACTCTGCCATATAGAAGGTTAAAAGGCATATCATGGGACATTTTTGTTTACTTTATATGGCAAGCCGATCCAGCTTGCCATATTAAATAAAAAATAATATATGCCACTCTGTCCCATGATATGCCTTCTAACCCCCTATATGCCACTCTGCCATATAGGGGGTTAAAAGGCATATCATGGGACAGAGTGGCATATAGGGGGTATAAGGCATTTCTGGAGGCAGAGTGGCATGAAGGGGGTTAAAAGGCATATCATGGGGCACTCTGCCTCCAGAAAAGCCTTATGCCCCCTATATGCCACTCTGCCTCCCCGATATGCTTTATACCCTCCTATATGCTCCTCTGCCCCATGATATACCTTTTAACCCCCTTTATGCCACTCTGCCTCCAGATATGCCTTTTGACCCCCTATATGTCACTCTGCATCCAGAAATGCCTTATACCCCTATATGCCACTCTGGCATATAGGGGGTTAAAAGGCATATCATGGGACAGAGTGGCATATAGGGGGGTATAAGGCATTTCTGGAGGCAGAGTGGCATATAGGGGGACACACTTACATACACACACATGCCTGTATTTTAACAAATACAAAAAACATTATACAGTACAAAAAATACATTATTTTACTCACCTTCTACTTCTCTTGACTTCCTGGTAGCTTCACACTGTTCTCCGGTGCTGCAGCAGTGCGAGGGGGCGGAGCTTCCACCTCACGCGGCTCCCATCACTATGCAGCCATCAGACTGCTGGGAATGTAAACTAAACGGCCGGTGCGTGCTGATGCCGCCGGCCGGAGCTACTTTAACACTTTTTTTTATTATTTATATGGTAAGCTGGATCGGCTTGCCATATAAAGTAAAAAAAAAAGTATTAAAGCAGCGCCGGCCGGCGGCATCAGCACGCATCGGCCGTTCAGATTACATTCCCAGCAATCTGATGGCCGCATAGTAATGGGAGCAGCGTGAGGGGTGAAAGGTCAGTGCGAGGGGGCGGAGCTTTCACCCCTCACGCTGCTCCCATCACTAGACGGCCATCGCACACGGCTGCTGGGTGCTGATGCCGGCCGGCCGATTTGATTATATTTCGGGCAGCCTGGGGGGCAGCTCAGCGGCTGTCTTCATGGCCGCCCAGCCCACGGACCTTCCGGCCCACCGGGAAATTTCCCGGTATCCCGGTGGGCCAGTCCGGCCCTGATTAGTTAGGAGCTCATACATTTAGGTGCGTGTGTGGTCGTATGAATGTTGATGTCCTTCTTCTTTGCTTCCTTCTCTTGTTGTCTTTTTTTCTTAATGTGGTATGCCTAGGGGATAAATTGCTGAATATCCCGGCATACTAAACCGTCGTAATTGTTATGATATTAGAATCGATCTACAGATAAGTCATGAAGTGTATCGATAAGTTTTAGATTTATCAGTTTATATGTAACATTATAATATTTTTGATATCTGTACTCTTATACTATATTCTCGATATCTGTATTTCTACTCTTA
The DNA here is from genome assembly GCF_027358695.1 of Spea bombifrons. Lineage (NCBI taxonomy): Eukaryota > Metazoa > Chordata > Amphibia > Anura > Pelobatidae > Spea > Spea bombifrons. The sequence continues at coordinate 5,681,753 of NC_071094.1, forward strand.
TACTATATTTTGCAATAAAAAATTTAAAAAAAAAACAAAAAAAAAAAAACATCTCTCTATGAGTACGTCTCTTTATCTGTAGATTTCTGTAGATTTCCCCTTCACAGCAACTCCACTGGAGCAGGAAAGAAGCGACTCCTTCAGTGATGGCAACCGCAGTACATTCTCCAGTATCTATGGGAGCAGCATCAGCGTCTGCAGCGACATCCACCATGAGAAAAACAGCCGTTACAGCTTCTGTGCCCATCCACGGCCAGCCGTAACCGCAACAACCCCGCTTCCCGGTTTGCAGCCACACCAACCGCAACCGCACCTACCGCGACTACACACCGCTTTAGATGGTTGCTATACCGGCAGGCCGCTTCGATGATTTCCGCGGCTGCCGGTACCTCAATGCAGCGCGGTAGTGCGGTATATCAGCAGCGGCTGCTATAATGGCGTCTATAATGGCGTCTTTAGCGGCGTCCCTGGCGGCGTCCCTGGCGGCGTCTCTGGCGGCGTCTCTGTCGACGTCTTTAGCGGCGTCGTGTCAGCTGTAGGCTCCGGGCGGATCAGCCAGCTATAGAGATCTCGGCATCTGGACCTCGCGGCTCCTCCCTAAACGCAACGTAGCGTCGTCACGTCATCACCCTATTTTTTTTAAACCTTTAACATGTATGCAGTCTCTCTTTTCCCCTAGAAAATGAAAGAATATTTACATATGGGTGAATTTTTTTTTCATAGCGATGAAAAGTGGAGAAAAACCAAAACAAAAAACGCCAATGACCTAGAAATAGAAGAGAACGAAACAAAAAAAAACTGCAGTCGCTGTACACTCGTATATAATAACTTAAGCCGTTCACTTGCTTCTAATTTGAGGTACAAACCCCAATTTCAAGGTATTATGCTACAACCAGGACCCCCGCAGATATTTTGGGGGGGGGGTTTCGCATGCCCTATCGCGCAGGGACTGCAACCGCGTCGTGGAAAACAAAAGATGCAGCTGGACGAACAGACCGCGCGAAGCTGGAACCTAATTCACCGAGTAGGATTCTGAGGCTTGTCCTATAAAAAAAGCTGAAAAAAAAACAGGAAAACCAAAAATGCATCTCTGATGGCACCCCAAAAAAAAAACAAACAAACAAAAAAAATCTATATATATAAACCCCCCCCAAAAAAAAAACATAGAGGTGCATCAGAGACCAGAACTTGCATACATTTGTTTTCTGCGGGGGAAATGTTTTTTTTGTGAGTATTTGGTTTAGCGGGGAGTGCGGTACCGACGGTTTTCCCCTCCGATGGAGTACAGAAAATAAATTAAAAGCCAGCAGGTCCCGAATCCTGCGGCTCCGAAGATCCATTGACGACTTTTTTCACTTTCTTCACACCCTCTGTCACTCCTGTGGTTGTCACACTGCGGCGAGATCAAGACGTTAAAAGAAAATGAAAAAAAATATATAAATAACAAAAAAAAAAAAACAACAATGCAGACTTTAGCCCAAGACCGGTCACCAATTACAAAGATTATTACAGCCGGTCAGCAAAAGGCGGCTGCTACTAATTAAACGCAAAATATTATCTATACTGGGGGAAAAATAATAGCAACAATAATGATAATTACAAAAAAAATGACTTTATTTGACAGGCGTCCTTTGGCTATGGAGACCCTCGACAGCAAATTAAGCTGGAAGAGAGAGATTCCAGCGTTTTAAAGCTGAAGATGCTGAATGTTTGCTTAAAATTCCCCAAACGCCAACGTTCAGCCAGGGCCGGGAAAATGTAGCCTTGTCTACCAAAAGCCAATAATAACTGTGCCAAAAGCTTTGTATTTCATATTGATCTTACTGGACCTTGATGGAGACTTATGGGGTTCTATTAACGCTATAAAAAAAGTATATTATATATATATATTTATTTATTTTTATTTATTTATTTTTTTAACATGTGAATTTATGATTCTTTCAAATGACAAAATTTAGTGTTTTTAATATTGCTGCTGATAATATTGGTGGCCAGCCGATGTTATTTTACCATTATTATTTAAATTCGAACCTTTCCTTTCTAGAACGGTTTCTTTGGAATATAAAAGATAGGGGGGGTGATTGAATTTTAAATCAAAAAGGTAAAAAAAAAAAAAAATATATGAATTCTCTGGTAATATTCTGCGCCCCGCTAAATACGTTTCTCAAGACATAAAAGGGTTTGCTGCGCGGTTCAGCTCATCGCAGGGATCTGTGACATTTGAACATCGCCGGCGGTGATCAAGATGGATGTCAGAGAACACTTTGGCACGGAACGGGAGAAGTCGGAACACAAATGGAGGGCAAATACATAGCATTACCGAGGAGTTTTGGGATGAAGCCATTGTATATATACACAAGTTTTGCTTTCAGCCAATGATGGGGCAGCTAGTAGACGGAAAGAAGTGCAGAAAGCCAGGCCTCGAGCGATGCTTTGATGTTTGGAGAAACGCTGGTCTTACTAAACTAGGACATCTGACCCGTTGGACACAAAACAGACACCGCTTGGAGGACAGCAGAAGTCACCTGCGAAGGAGCTGGAGGCTCAACGTTAAATAAGGGAAGGGGCCTGATGGAAAGAACATCGTGACTACCTGAAATAATGTATCAGCTGGTTCCTATAAAGAAAGAACAGGGTATAGCCCGCGGCTGCAGGCTAGAACGAGCGTGAGGTTAGGGATATAGGCCTTTGGGGTCTTGATGATGACCAAGGAACCTCATTTTCTACCAATAACACGAAGGATTACTACCACACCGCTCAATTGGACGGGACCATATACTGAATAAACTCAATGCATACACAGCGTGTGGGCTACTTACACTGCCTCCATTTCCAGGTCATCGGCGTCGTCTTCCTGGGGAAGCTGAAGGTACGGGTTGTCGGACGCCGGGCGGAATTTATACCCGGTTAACACAATGAGTATGAAGGTGGCCACTTCATCCAGGAGCTGCGGTATTACAAAAGAAAACGCGCCCGTTAGCGCAATCGCTGGGACAGATCTAGATCAGTAACAAAAAACCCGGAAGATGGAACATTTCGGGGTAGAATGCGGTCCAACGCTCTACTAGTAAATGCATGCAAAGGGTTAAAACATCACATGCATTCACTTCTACCAAAGAAAGAAAAGCCTAAAGTAAGGTCTATTTTCACCAAGTTTGGTACGCCTATAAATTACCGTGGCGGCGACCGCTGGGGTGGGGGGCGCGCCGGGCGCTGGAAACATACCTGGTACATCCACTTCCATTTGAAGGGGACTGCAACCATAATAAAAATGGCGATGATCCGGGTGAAGTATATGAAGCAGACGATCTGGGGGTACAAGAGAGAGAAGAGAAGAAAGTTATTGCTGGTAAAGGACGTTCCCTCTCTGGTTTACCCAAATTCATATTATCTGACCGTGCTGTTTGTGGATTTTTACTACTAAAAGGGAAAAAAAAATCCTAAAATGTCTTTCCCGACACGTTTCTCATCTGCAGGGTTTCTGCTCTTGTGGCAGGAGTCCAATTTAACCTCCATTATTCCTCACTCGAGAGGCGATAAAAACCACCAGTCCCCTCGTACAGCAAGAAACGAGCAATCAACGCCCTCAAAATCCGAAAGTCTTTGGCTACCGGACCCCGCAGACATCCCATGCATCGCTAGCCGGCTGTCCGGGCTCGGAAACGCTCGCCTCCAGTCACCTTGCCGCCACATGCAAATTATTTGCGGTTCATTTGCATATGGCAACGTAAATCAGCGTAACTTTAGGACCCAAAACAAATTGGAAAGCCTTTTTTCCCTGCCAGGTGCTGGATCTGGAAGCCGCTCCATTTGGGAAACCTCACGGTAACCGGCAGGAACGGCGGATTTTGGCTGTGTTCGGGAGCCGTTTCGTTGCCCCTGCATCCATTTTTTTTCCCGATTCCACCAAAGCCGTCAGCGAACGGCCACTCCAGCGAAGCACATGTCAGCGAACAGATCTGGGATTAATCTCGCCGAGAGGAATTTACGGCACCACTTTGCCGTGATAGATCGCTGTAATGCAATTACTGCACAAGCCAACTACCCATCCGCTCTCATTTATCAGGGGGTAATATTCAGCACCGCAGAGCTGGGCAACTAACCAGGCCGGCCCAAGGGGGGGGGGTGAGCTATACTTCCCACCGGCAGCCATTGGTTTTATAGGAACAGTACCGTGCCCGCTTATGCCCCTTACTCACCTTCCCAAGGCATTCAGATATTGCGCTGCTAAAGCCACCCGAGTCTCCAACTCGTATCCGGGCAGTCCCTTAAAGACGGCAGGGTTGCTACAACACACAGGGCTGAGGACCAACCCTCTACGTGCTGTAATATACCGTGTGGCTTGTAATATTTATTAAAGGCAGCCCCTATCTTCTCGGGGGTGAGACATAACTCCCCATTTTGTCTTATCCTATTTATTCTTTTAGATTGTTTTTTACCTTTTAACTTGTTTGTCAGCAACGTATCAGCTCTATTACTTTTATAATACCATTTCGTTCTTAAATAATATAAATTTTTGTTCTTTTCTTCAATAAGAAGTTCATTTATATTATTCTGAATCTTACTCAGTTGTTTAGTTTTAGATTCGGATGGTAAAAACTTATTTTCTTGTGAGAGTCTATAATACTTCAGATAGAGGTCTGCTAACAATTCCCCTTTAGTTTTCTTTAATATAGTACCTAATTTAATTAAATGACCTCTAATTACACACTTATAGGCGCACCAAATAATAGGAAAAGTAACTTCATCCCTTTCATTTTCTAAAAAGTATTTCTCTGTAATTTCAGCTATATACTCTCTATTCTCTTTTTTAAGCAGTATGTTTTCGTTTAGGCGCCAATTTACTCTCTTTTTACATGTTTGAGGTAATATATCAAGTACTATCACATTGTGGTCTGACCAGGTTATTTCTTGTATGAGTACCTTTTTTACTTTCCTAATCATCTCATTATCTCCTAAGAACAAATCAATTGTAGAATAGGAGAGAAAGGTCTTTGAAAAACAAGTAAAATCCATCTCCTCAGGGTGATATAGCCGCCAAAGATCCGAGAGCTCGTAACCTCTAAGGATTTTCTTAAATTGAATCGCCTGTGATTTTATATTTCTATCCAAAATCTTACCTCTAGCAGATTTTTTATCCAGTATCGGGTCTATTATACGATTGAAATCCCCAGCTAGGAGTAATTTACCCTGTTTTATTTTATCTATTTTCCAAAAAAGATTTTTAAAAAAGGAATTAGAAGAGCCATTAGGTGCATAAACATTTACCAAAGTATATATTTCTCCTTGAATCTCCGCTATCAGTATTAATACTCTAGCCTCTTCATCTGCCTCATGATAGATTATTTTTATATCAAGATCTTCACTAATAAGGATTGCCATACCTCTTTTCCTATTTATCTCCAGCGAGGAGAGAAAAACATGGCTAAACTTCTTAGGGATAAATCTCTTGCAGTCTGATCTTTTCCAGTGGGTCTCTTGTAAGAAAATAATCTGAGCTCTTTCTTTTTTAACATAATCAAATAATAATGAACGCTTATTAGGAGAGTTCAGGCCCTGGGTATTAATAGAGATGATTTTAACCTTGTATCTCACACTATCAAGCTATTCCTATAGAGGAGTGTCCCTTAATCTCCTATTGTAAAGCAATCCCATTTCCTTCTTATTCTTTAATTACCGTGAAGTTCTAGAAGCTTAGTTACCGAGATGATTTATATATTCATTATTCATTTTGTACTCAAATAAAAAAAAAAAAAAAAAAAAAACTTATTATCTTATCTACTTTCCAGTTAGTTTATGTGCTCTATATTAATTTCTACTTATAACGTGACTATAAGGCATTCCAATTTACTACCTTATTTTCAGTTTCTTTTTCCTTTAGAACCCACCAAAAATTTATTTTCCTTTTCTTTCTTCCTCTTTCTTTCCTCTTTTCCTTTTAACCTGTGCAATCCCATAGGTATGTGCCTATATGGTTTGTGTATTATTGTGTTTCTATTTTAAATTAACCTAATATGTTTCTCCTTACCATATAACGTGTCTATAAGGCATTCCAATTTACCGCCTTATTTTTTCTTTTTTTCCCTTTTTTTCCTCCTTTTATTAACCTGTGCAAACCCATAGGTATATGCCTATATAATTTGTGTATTATTGTGTTTCTATTTTTAAATGAACCTAATATGTTTCTCCTTACCATATAGCGTGTCTATAAGGCATTCCAATTTACTACATTGTTTTCAATTTCTATTTCCTTTCTTTTTTCTTTCTTTTTATTCTTAATAGCACGTACAATCCCATGAATATAAAGTGTATATTATTGTGTTATTATTTATTTTTATTATTTTACATTAACAAAATATACTTCTCTTTTTATCTTAACCTTCCACAAAAAAAAAAAAAAAAAAACTTACATTTCTTCCAAGACTTATCATTAGATACCAGACAAAAGAGAAGAGGCTTTAGAGATATTACAAAATCCCTTCGCGACAGAAATATAAATTATATCTGGGGTTTCCCAGTAAAATTAATAATAAAGACTGGAACCCGATCGGTTATTTTGTCATCGGTGGAAGAAGCAAAACAATGGCTAAATGATAATCCCTCTCAATAGGAAAGAAAAATTAAGTAACGAGAAAACTGAAAAGTGACAATGTCTTAAGAAAGGGACAAAGGAGTTATGGTAGCCGGACATTATATATATACATATTTTTTTTTTTATTTTTTTTTTTTCACATTATTTGATTATTTATTTAATTTTTTAAGAAAGTGTGGACAATATCTACATAAATTTACATAAGATTTATTAGTTCCTACGAAACGAAGGAATTTTGTTTAAAATATGCTTTAATGGTGATTCATAGGCACCCTATATAACTGTTTAGTGACATCTGCATATTGACTGACACTGAAGGTTACACGTGGTATTCTATTCTATTTTGGTTATTACTTAAATATTAGTTTAAAATGTTGAAATCAACACTATGTTTAATAGGATAATAGATTTTACTATTATCACCAGAGTAATAATTGCAACTATCACAGAATTTTTAAATGGAATATAATTGTAATAAGTTCAATAAGGGGAAGTATCACACTTGATATATATTGTTAGTTTTTGAAGAGTTAATTACTTTACATAAATTGTGGAGTGCACACACTTAATCTAAGGCATATATAGTATATAATTTACTGCCTTTTGAATTACTATATTTGTACTGTCCTAACACTTGTTTGTTATATATTACACACATATTGAAAAATGTTATTATTTAATAGGGAAAATCATACTTATTATTATTCAATTTTAATAATCTGGGTATATTGTTTTAGCACTCACGATATATGCTGATGTTTATGGAATTTTTTTTTTTTTTGTCGTCGTTTTGGACCGTTCCTTCTATTGTTTATGGTTGTACCATGATCTCAGGGATTCGGATTAGTGTTCTCTGGTTTTTCTATGGTATTATGAACTCCATATTTAGCGTTGTATGTATGAGTGAGAATGAATGGGAATTAAGTATTTGTAAGAGCTCTCATTTTCTTTATTATACACCTTACTATATGACTAATGAAGGATTTGATTAGAATTTCCACACTGAACGTACAGGGCCTGAACTCTCCCCAGAAAAGATATTTGTTATTCGATTATTTGAATAAACAACATATTGATCTATGTTCCATTCAAGAAACTCACCTTGTATTCGAGGATATTAATAGATTAAATAATAAAAAGTATACAGTCATAGAACATTCTTCTTTACCACACAAAAAGAAGCGTGGAGTTGCAATTCTAATCTCTAATAATATTAAATATGAGATAATTTATAAACGGGGAGATGAAAATGCTAGGTATGTTTTTATTGTCTGCAAACTGGACGATAGATTATATTCAATCCTTAATATATATGCTCCTAATTCAAAACAAATTAATTTTCTTAATGGTACTCTTCAGAAGATTCAAAAATATATTCAGGGATCATTTCTTTGTATGGGAGACTTTAACTGTGTGATTGATGTTGGATTAGACAGGAAATCTTGTGATAAATCCAGTATTAATAGTAATCAGCTTTCATTAGCGAAATCTTTTAGGGAAACGTTGGGAAAATATAGCTTATATGATATTTGGAGAACAATAAGGCCTGCCGATAAGGATTACACCTTTTTTTCTCATCGTCACAAGTCTTTTTCAAGAATTGATCTAATATTGGTTAAAACTGAGTCAGTTAATGACTGTAAAAATATAATAATTAATAGTGTACCCTGGTCTGACCATGACTCAGTTATTCTTGAAATATTAAGGAAATATAGTTATGTTCCACGACCCTGGAGACTACAAGATTTTCTGTTGTCAGGTAAAGACTCTTACGATTATTTCTCTCTAAAAAACGAACAATATTTCCAAGAGAATCTTAAAGATGATATAGGTCTAGATAATGTCTGGGGTGCCTATAAATGTGTCATGCGAGGCCTTTTAATTAAAAAAGCTGCTTATATTAGATCTAAAAGCAAGAAAAAATTATCTGACCTATATATATCCCTGAGTAATTTAAAAAGGGAATGCATTGAACACCCGACTGATTTACTTACTAAAAATATGACACAAATTAGAAAAGAGATAGATAAGATCCTTATCTCCAAAGCAAACTATAATCTAATCAGAATGAAACAAAAATATTACTATACAGGGAATAGGGCAGATAAACTGCTTTCCCATCAATTAAAAAAATTAAATTTGAAAGCTAGAATACTTAAAATTTCTGAAGGGAATAACTATTGGTCTAGCCCAGAAAACATAGGGAACGCCTTCGCTCAATTCTACTCATCTTTGTACAATATTCCCGATCAGAACCAAGATAGAGAATACATTAGGAAATATTTATCAGAATCTAATCTACCAAAGATATCAAAAGAACAGGCTGAACAATTAGACAAACCCTTCATAGAAGATGAAGTCCGACAGGCAATAAACTTCATGAAACTGAAAAAGGCCCCTGGACCAGACGGTTTCTCTGCCCTGTTCTATAAAAAATTCTCTAAATCTTTATCTCCTTATCTAACTATCCTATTTAATGTATCTGGCCAGGGTTTTAATTCTGTCTGGTTCAGTATTAATAACGGTACCAGACAGGGCTGTCCCCTGGCACCTCTTCTTTATGTTTTAACTATGGAATCTTTTGCGTCCAGAGTCATTTTGTCTTATCCTATTTATTCTTTTAGATTGTTTTTTACCTTTTAACTTGTTTGTCAGCAACGTATCAGCTCTATTACTTTTATAATACCATTTCGTTCTTAAATAATATAAATTTTTGTTCTTTTCTTCAATAAGAAGTTCATTTATATTATTCTGAATCTTACTCAGTTGTTTAGTTTTAGATTCGGATGGTAAAAACTTATTTTCTTGTGAGAGTCTATAATACTTCAGATAGAGGTCTGCTAACAATTCCCCTTTAGTTTTCTTTAATATAGTACCTAATTTAATTAAATGACCTCTAATTACACACTTATAGGCGCACCAAATAATAGGAAAAGTAACTTCATCCCTTTCATTTTCTAAAAAGTATTTCTCTGTAATTTCAGCTATATACTCTCTATTCTCTTTTTTAAGCAGTATGTTTTCGTTTAGGCGCCAATTTACTCTCTTTTTACATGTTTGAGGTAATATATCAAGTACTATCACATTATGGTCTGACCAGGTTATTTCTTGTATGAGTACCTTTTTTACTTTCCTAATCATCTCATTATCTCCTAAGAACAAATCAATTGTAGAATAGGAGAGAAAGGTCTTTGAAAAACAAGTAAAATCCATCTCCTCAGGGTGATATAGCCGCCAAAGATCCGAGAGCTCGTAACCTCTAAGGATTTTCTTAAATTGAATCGCCTGTGATTTTATATTTCTATCCAAAATCTTACCTCTAGCAGATTTTTTATCCAGTATCGGGTCTATTATACGATTGAAATCCCCAGCTAGGAGTAATTTACCCTGTTTTATTTTATCTATTTTCCAAAAAAGATTTTTAAAAAAGGAATTAGAAGAGCCATTAGGTGCATAAACATTTACCAAAGTATATATTTCTCCTTGAATCTCCGCTATCAGTATTAATACTCTAGCCTCTTCATCTGCCTCATGATAGATTATTTTTATATCAAGATCTTCACTAATAAGGATTGCCATACCTCTTTTCCTATTTATCTCCAGCGAGGAGAGAAAAACATGGCTAAACTTCTTAGGGATAAATCTCTTGCAGTCTGATCTTTTCCAGTGGGTCTCTTGTAAGAAAATAATCTGAGCTCTTTCTTTTTTAACATAATCAAATAATAATGAACGCTTATTAGGAGAGTTCAGGCCCTGGGTATTAATAGAGATGATTTTAACCTTGTATCTCACACTATCAAGCTATTCCTATAGAGGAGTGTCCCTTAATCTCCTATTGTAAAGCAATCCCATTTCCTTCTTATTCTTTAATTACCGTGAAGTTCTAGAAGCTTAGTTACCGAGATGATTTATATATTCATTATTCATTTTGTACTCAAATAAAAAAAAAAAAAAAAAAAACTTATTATCTTATCTACTTTCCAGTTAGTTTATGTGCTCTATATTAATTTCTACTTATAACGTGACTATAAGGCATTCCAATTTACTACCTTATTTTCAGTTTCTTTTTCCTTTAGAACCCACCAAAAATTTATTTTCCTTTTCTTTCTTCCTCTTTCTTTCCTCTTTTCCTTTTAACCTGTGCAATCCCATAGGTATGTGCCTATATGGTTTGTGTATTATTGTGTTTCTATTTTAAATTAACCTAATATGTTTCTCCTTACCATATAACGTGTCTATAAGGCATTCCAATTTACCGCCTTATTTTTTCTTTTTTTCCCTTTTTTTCCTCCTTTTATTAACCTGTGCAAACCCATAGGTATATGCCTATATAATTTGTGTATTATTGTGTTTCTATTTTTAAATGAACCTAATATGTTTCTCCTTACCATATAGCGTGTCTATAAGGCATTCCAATTTACTACATTGTTTTCAATTTCTATTTCCTTTCTTTTTTCTTTCTTTTTATTCTTAATAGCACGTACCATCCCATGAATATAAAGTGTATATTATTGTGTTATTATTTATTTTTATTATTTTACATTAACAAAATATACTTCTCTTTTTATCTTAACCTTCCACAAAAAAAAAAAAAAAAAACACATTTCTTCCAAGACTTATCATTAGATACCAGACAAAAGAGAAGAGGCTTTAGAGATATTACAAAATCCCTTCGCGACAGAAATATAAATTATATCTGGGGTTTCCCAGTAAAATTAATAATAAAGACTGGAACCCGATCGGTTATTTTGTCATCGGTGGAAGAAGCAAAACAATGGCTAAATGATAATCCCTCTCAATAGGAAAGAAAAATTAAGTAACGAGAAAACTGAAAAGTGACAATGTCTTAAGAAAGGGACAAAGAAGTTATGGTAGCCGGACATTATATATATACATATTTTTTTTTTTATTTTTTTTTTTTCACATTATTTGATTATTTATTTAATTTTTTAAGAAAGTGTGGACAATATCTACATAAATTTACATAAGATTTATTAGTTCCTACGAAACGAAGGAATTTTGTTTAAAATATGCTTTAATGGTGATTCATAGGCACCCTATATAACTGTTTAGTGACATCTGCATATTGACTGACACTGAAGGTTACACGTGGTATTCTATTCTATTTTGGTTATTACTTAAATATTAGTTTAAAATGTTGAAATCAACACTATGTTTAATAGGATAATAGATTTTACTATTATCACCAGAGTAATAATTGCAACTATCACAGAATTTTTAAATGGAATATAATTGTAATAAGTTCAATAAGGGGAAGTATCACACTTGATATATATTGTTAGTTTTTGAAGAGTTAATTACTTTACATAAATTGTGGAGTGCACACACTTAATCTAAGGCATATATAGTATATAATTTACTGCCTTTTGAATTACTATATTTGTACTGTCCTAACACTTGTTTGTTATATATTACACACATATTGAAAAATGTTATTATTTAATAGGGAAAATCATACTTATTATTATTCAATTTTAATAATCTGGGTATATTGTTTTAGCACTCACGATATATGCTGATGTTTATGGAATTTTTTTTTTTTTTGTCGTCGTTTTGGACCGTTCCTTCTATTGTTTATGGTTGTACCATGATCTCAGGGATTCGGATTAGTGTTCTCTGGTTTTTCTATGGTATTATGAACTCCATATTTAGCGTTGTATGTATGAGTGAGAATGAATGGGAATTAAGTATTTGTAAGAGCTCTCATTTTCTTTATTATACACCTTACTATATGACTAATGAAGGATTTGATTAGAATTTCCACACTGAACGTACAGGGCCTGAACTCTCCCCAGAAAAGATATTTGTTATTCGATTATTTGAATAAACAACATATTGATCTATGTTCCATTCAAGAAACTCACCTTGTATTCGAGGATATTAATAGATTAAATAATAAAAAGTATACAGTCATAGAACATTCTTCTTTACCACACAAAAAGAAGCGTGGAGTTGCAATTCTAATCTCTAATAATATTAAATATGAGATAATTTATAAACGGGGAGATGAAAATGCTAGGTATGTTTTTATTGTCTGCAAACTGGACGATAGATTATATTCAATCCTTAATATATATGCTCCTAATTCAAAACAAATTAATTTTCTTAATGGTACTCTTCAGAAGATTCAAAAATATATTCAGGGATCATTTCTTTGTATGGGAGACTTTAACTGTGTGATTGATGTTGGATTAGACAGGAAATCTTGTGATAAATCCAGTATTAATAGTAATCAGCTTTCATTAGCGAAATCTTTTAGGGAAACGTTGGGAAAATATAGCTTATATGATATTTGGAGAACAATAAGGCCTGCCGATAAGGATTACACCTTTTTTTCTCATCGTCACAAGTCTTTTTCAAGAATTGATCTAATATTGGTTAAAACTGAGTCAGTTAATGACTGTAAAAATATAATAATTAATAGTGTACCCTGGTCTGACCATGACTCAGTTATTCTTGAAATATTAAGGAAATATAGTTATGTTCCACGACCCTGGAGACTACAAGATTTTCTGTTGTCAGGTAAAGACTCTTACGATTATTTCTCTCTAAAAAACGAACAATATTTCCAAGAGAATCTTAAAGATGATATAGGTCTAGATAATGTCTGGGGTGCCTATAAATGTGTCATGCGAGGCCTTTTAATTAAAAAAGCTGCTTATATTAGATCTAAAAGCAAGAAAAAATTATCTGACCTATATATATCCCTGAGTAATTTAAAAAGGGAATGCATTGAACACCCGACTGATTTACTTACTAAAAATATGACACAAATTAGAAAAGAGATAGATAAGATCCTTATCTCCAAAGCAAACTATAATCTAATCAGAATGAAACAAAAATATTACTATACAGGGAATAGGGCAGATAAACTGCTTTCCCATCAATTAAAAAAATTAAATTTGAAAGCTAGAATACTTAAAATTTCTGAAGGGAATAACTATTGGTCTAGCCCAGAAAACATAGGGAACGCCTTCGCTCAATTCTACTCATCTTTGTACAATATTCCCGATCAGAACCAAGATAGAGAATACATTAGGAAATATTTATCAGAATCTAATCTACCAAAGATATCAAAAGAACAGGCTGAACAATTAGACAAACCCTTCATAGAAGATGAAGTCCGACAGGCAATAAACTTCATGAAACTGAAAAAGGCCCCTGGACCAGACGGTTTCTCAGCCCTGTTCTATAAAAAATTCTCTAAATCTTTATCTCCTTATCTAACTATCCTATTTAATTATATTAGAAATAATAAGACATTTCCCAACGGTATGCTGGAGGCATCGATTCTTCCTATTTTAAAACCGGGGAAAGAGGCTTCAAACATGGCTAATTATAGGCCTATATCTTTAATTAATGTAGACACAAAGATATACTCGGCTATTCTGGCCGAAAGATTAAAAAATATTAGTCCTTACTTAATTCATAAAGATCAAACTGGGTTTATTAAGGGCAGACAATCGAATGATAATACCCGGAAAATAATTGATCTTGTGGAATATGTATCTTTATATAAAATCCCTACGGTGTTTCTGGCTCTGGACGCTGAAAAAGCTTTTGACAGAGTCAATTGGTTATTTCTTGAAGAGTCACTACGTTCCTTTGGGTTAGGTGAAGGATTTATAGACTCTGTAATGTCCTTATATACAACTCCGACTGCTAATGTATCTGGCCAGGGTTTTAATTCTGTCTGGTTCAGTATTAATAACGGTACCAGACAGGGCTGTCCCCTGGCACCTCTTCTTTATGTTTTAACGATGGAATCTTTTGCGTCCAGAGTCAGAAACAATGTGGATATTAAGGGAATTAAGATAGGAGACATAGAAAATAAAATCAGCCTATAAGCAGATGACGTTTTGATTTCTTTATATGATCCGGAGCTGTCCTTAAAAGTATTGTTCGAAGAAATTTTAGAGTTCAGTAAATTATCAAATTATAAGCTTAATATAAAAAAGTCTCAAGCAGCTATGGTAAGCATTAATGAGTCCATAAGATTGAAACTGGAAGTTGAATACGATTTCACATGGGAAGAGTAAGATTGATTACTTGGGCATTATTATACCTTTAGAGATATCTAATATTATTGAAATTAATTATAACAAATTAAAAATCGAATTGCAAAAACAAACTGCAACCTGGAAGGGTTTATTTGTGTCCTGGTTAGGTAGAATAAATATTATTAGATCTTATATTATTCCTAAATGGCTCTATATGCTTAGAATGATACCGATTAGTCTTCCAAAATATTGGATACAATTATTTCAAAAAAATATTGAAAATTTTATTTGGGCAAACAAAAAACCTCGAATTCCCAGGAAAATTTTATATGCTAACAAAAAAAAGGGAGGCTTAAATGTACCCTCCCTGGAAAGATATACACAGGCTAGTCAGCTCCTACATACTTTAAAGATCCAATATATTCATAGTAATAATGAAGCTTGGTATCGTATAGAACAAGAAATTATAGGAATACCTAGCCTTGAATGCTTGTTATGGATGCATCAAGATAAATTTCATAGAATATCTAAATCTCTTCCAATTACTCTTAAAAGCTCGCTTGAATATTGGTATTCTCTGAAATTACAAATAGACCTGCGAAATAAAATTATTCCCTCTGCTCCACTAGAAATATTACAAACTAATATTTCTCAGATGTATCTTCGGAAGTGGGGTAACTTTAGAAATAACAGAATTAAAGATATATTAAGTGGAAATAATATGAAATGCTTTAATCAAATCTATGAGGATTTTAATCTTAATAACACCGAAATCTATAATTTACTTAGGATTAAGCATTATTTATCTAAGCATCTACATATAGGAAACTTAAGTATACATATTAAAGATTTGTTCTCCCGAGAAATACTGTTGAAAGGATTGAAGAGATGTTACATGACTGTGGAAGAAATTGAGTCCCCATTACATGTTAAAGCCTTGACTTCCTGGCAACAAGACTTAGATATTCAAATAGAGAAAAGTCAATGGATAAAAAGCTTGCTGGAAATAAACAGAGTTACTCACTGTTTAAATATGTTAGAACTCCATTACAAAATAATGCTTCGTTGGTATTTAATTCCGGTGAGAATTGCTAAAATTAACCGAACGTCATCTCCCATGTGTTGGAGATGTAATCTAGTTCATGGCACGTTTAGACATATGTGGTGGGACTGTAATAAAATCACTCAATCATGGCGAGATTTGTTCGCTTTAATTTCAGACCTTGTTAAAGTAACCATCAGTCCGACTCCGGACAAAGCACTTTTACATTTGGATCTAGCTAACATCTCTTTTAGCCAAAGAACTTTAGTAGTTCAGTGCCTTTTGGCCATGAAGATAAGTATAGCAAGAAAATGGCTACAAACATCAACAATAAACATAGAGAATGTGCGTAAACAAATAAAGTACCAATGTTTGATGGAGTATGGATATTTTCATGCACATCAGAGAACACAAAAATTTAATACAATTTGGAGGCCCTGGACTGATAAATTTCCAATTAACCATGGTAGTTCAAATTAATAATAAATATTAGTTAGGAGCTCATACATTTAGGTGCGTGTGTGGTCGTATGAATGTTGATGTCCTTCTTCTTTGCTTCCTTCTTTTGTTGTCTTTTTTTCTTAATGTGGTATGCCTAGGGGATAAATTGCTGAATATCCCGGCATACTAAACCGTCGTAATTGTTATGATATTAGAATCGATCTACAGATAAGTCATGAAGTGTATCGATAAGTTTTAGATTTATCAGTTTATATGTAACATTATAATATTTTTGATATCCGTACTCTTATACTATATTCTCGATATCTATATTTCTACTCTTATACTATATTTTGGAATAAAAAATTAAAAAAAAAACATCTCTCTATGAGTACGTCTCTTTATCTGTAGATTTCTGTAGATTTCCCCTTCACAGCAACTCCACTGGAGCAGGAAAGAAGCGACTCCTTCAGTGATGGCAACCGCAGTACATTCTCCAGTATCTATGGGAGCAGCACCAGCGTCTGCAGCGACATCCACCATGAGAAAAACAGCCGTTACAGCTTCTGTGCCCATCCACGGCCAGCCGTAACCGCAACAACCCCACTTCCCAGTTTGCAGCCACACCAACCGCAACCGCACCTACCGCGACTACACACCGCTTTAGATGGTTGCTATACCGGCAGACCGCTTCGATGATTTCCGCGGCTGCCGGTACCTCAATGCAGCGCGGTAGTGCGGTATATCAGCAGCGGCTGCTATAATGGCGTCTATAATGGCGTCTTTAGCGGCGTCCCTGGCGGCGTCCCTGGCGGCGTCTCTGGCGGCGTCTCTGTCGACGTCTTTAGCGGCGTCGTGTCAGCTGTAGGCTCCGGGCGGATCAGCCAGCTATAGAGATCTCGGCATCTGGACCTCGCGGCTCCTCCCTAAACGCAACGTAGCGTCGTCACGTCATCACCCTATTTTTTTTAAACCTTTAACATGTATGCAGTCTCTCTTTTCCCCTAGAAAATGAAAGAATATTTACATATGGGTGAATTTTTTTTTCATAGCGATGAAAAGTGGAGAAAAACCAAAACAAAAAACGCCAATGACCTAGAAATAGAAGAGAACGAAACAAAAAAAAACTGCAGTCGCTGTACACTCGTATATAATAACTTAAGCCGTTCACTTGCTTCTAATTTGAGGTACAAACCCCAATTTCAAGGTATTATGCTACAACCAGGACCCCCGCAGATATTTTGGGGGGGGGGATTTCGCATGCCCTATCGCGCAGGGACTGCAACCGCGTCGTGGAAAACAAAAGATGCAGCTGGACGAACAGACCGCGCGAAGCTGGAACCTAATTCACCGAGTAGGATTCTGAGGCTTGTCCTATAAAAAAAAAGCTGAAAAAAAACAGGAAAACCAAAAATGCATCTCTGATGGCACCCCAAAAAAAACAAACAAACAAAAAAAATCTATATATATAAAAAAAATCCCCCCCCCCCAAAAAAAACATAGAGGTGCATCAGAGACCAGAACTTGCATACATTTGTTTTCTGCGGGGGAAATGTTTTTTTTTGTGAGTATTTGGTTTAGCGGGGAGTGCGGTACCGACGGTTTTCCCCTCCAATGGAGTACAGAAATTAAATTAAAAGCCAGCAGGTCCCGAATCCTGCGGCTCCGAAGATCCATTGACGACTTTTTTCACTTTCTTCACACCCTCTGTCACTCCTGTGGTTGTCACACTGCGGCGAGATCAAGACGTTAAAAGAAAATGAAAAAAAATATATAAATAACAAAAAAACAAAAAAAAAACAACAACAACAACGCAGACTTTAGCCCAAGACCGGTCACCAATTACAAAGATTATTACAGCCGGTCAGCAAAAGGCGGCTGCTACTAATTAAACGCAAAATATTATCTATACTGGGGGAAAAATAATAGCAACAATAATGATAATTACAAAAAAAATGACTTTATTTGACAGGCGTCCTTTGGCTATGGAGACCCTCGACAGCAAATTAAGCTGGAAGAGAGAGATTCCAGCGTTTTAAAGCTGAAGATGCTGAATGTTTGCTTAAAATTCCCCAAACGCCAACGTTCAGCCAGGGCCGGGAAAATGTAGCCTTGTCTACCAAAAGCCAATAATAACTGTGCCAAAAGCTTTGTATTTCATATTGATCTTACTGGACCTTGATGGAGACTTATGGGGTTCTATTAACGCTATAAAAAAAGTATATTATATATATATATTTATTTATTTTTATTTATTTATTTTTTTAACATGTGAATTTATGATTCTTTCAAATGACAAAATTTAGTGTTTTTAATATTGCTGCTGATAATATTGGTGGCCAGCCGATGTTATTTTACCATTATTATTTAAATTCGAACCTTTCCTTTCTAGAACGGTTTCTTTGGAATATAAAAGATAGGGGGGGGGTGATTGAATTTTAAATCAAAAAGGTAAAAAAAAAATAAAAAAATATGAATTCTCTGGTAATATTCTGCGCCCCGCTAAATACGTTTCTCAAGACATAAAAGGGTTTGCTGCGCGGTTCAGCTCATCGCAGGGATCTGTGACATTTGAACATCGCCGGCGGTGATCAAGATGGATGTCAGAGAACACTTTGGCACGGAACGGGAGAAGTCGGAACACAAATGGAGGGCAAATACATAGCATTACCGAGGAGTTTTGGGATGAAGCCATTGTATATATACACAAGTTTTGCTTTCAGCCAATGATGGGGCAGCTAGTAGACGGAAAGAAGTGCAGAAAGCCAGGCCTCGAGCGATGCTTTGATGTTTGGAGAAACGCTGGTCTTACTAAACTAGGACATCTGACCCGTTGGACACAAAACAGACACCGCTTGGAGGACAGCAGAAGTCACCTGCGAAGGAGCTGGAGGCTCAACGTTAAATAAGGGAAGGGGCCTGATGGAAAGAACATCGTGACTACCTGAAATAATGTATCAGCTGGTTCCTATAAAGAAAGAACAGGGTATAGCCCGCGGCTGCAGGCTAGAACGAGCGTGAGGTTAGGGATATAGGCCTTTGGGGTCTTGATGATGACCAAGGAACCTCATTTTCTACCAATAACACGAAGGATTACTACCACACCGCTCAATTGGACGGGACCATATACTGAATAAACTCAACCCATGCATACACAGCGTGTGGGCTACTTACACTGCCTCCATTTCCAGGTCATCGGCGTCGTCTTCCTGGGGAAGCTGAAGGTACGGGTTGTCGGACGCCGGGCGGAATTTATACCCGGTTAACACAATGAGTATGAAGGTGGCCACTTCATCCAGGAGCTGCGGTATTACAAAAGAAAACGCGCCCGTTAGCGCAATCGCTGGGACAGATCTAGATCAGTAACAAAAAACCCGGAAGATGGAACATTTCGGGGTAGAATGCGGTCCAACGCTCTACTAGTAAATGCATGCAAAGGGTTAAAACATCACATGCATTCACTTCTACCAAAGAAAGAAAAGCCTAAAGTAAGGTCTATTTTCACCAAGTTTGGTACGCCTATAAATTACCGTGGCGGCGACCGCTGGGGTGGGGGGCGCGCCGGGCGCTGGAAACATACCTGGTACATCCACTTCCATTTGAAGGGGACTGCAACCATAATAAAAATGGCGATGATCCGGGTGAAGTATATGAAGCAGACGATCTGGGGGTACAAGAGAGAGAAGAGAAGAAAGTTATTGCTGGTAAAGGACGTTCCCTCTCTGGTTTACCCAAATTCATATTATCTGACCGTGCTGTTTGTGGATTTTTACTACTAAAAGGGAAAAAAAAATCCTAAAATGTCTTTCCCGACACGTTTCTCATCTGCAGGGTTTCTGCTCTTGTGGCAGGAGTCCAATTTAACCTCCATTATTCCTCACTCGAGAGGCGATAAAAACCACCAGTCCCCTCGTACAGCAAGAAACGAGCAATCAACGCCCTCAAAATCCGAAAGTCTTTGGCTACCGGACCCCGCAGACATCCCACGCATCGCTAGCCGGCTGTCCGGGCTCGGAAACGCTCGCCTCCAGTCACCTTGCCGCCACATGCAAATTATTTGCGGTTCATTTGCATATGGCAACGTAAATCAGCGTAACTTTAGGACCCAAAACAAATTGGAAAGCCTTTTTTCCCTGCCAGGTGCTGGATCTGGAAGCCGCTCCATTTGGGAAACCTCACGGTAACCGGCAGGAACGGCGGATTTTGGCTGTGTTCGGGAGCCGTTTCGTTGCCCCTGCATCCATTTTTTTTCCCGATTCCACCAAAGCCGTCAGCGAACGGCCACTCCAGCGAAGCACATGTCAGCGAACAGATCTGGGATTAATCTCGCCGAGAGGAATTTACGGCACCACTTTGCCGTGATAGATCGCTGTAATGCAATTACTGCACAAGCCAACTACCCATCCGCTCTCATTTATCAGGGGGTAATATTCAGCACCGCAGAGCTGGGCAACTAACCAGGCCGGCCCAAGGGGGGGGGGTGAGCTATACTTCCCACCGGCAGCCATTGGTTTTATAGGAACAGTACCGTGCCCGCTTATGCCCCTTACTCACCTTCCCAAGGCATTCAGATATTGCGCTGCTAAAGCCACCCGAGTCTCCAACTCGTATCCGGGCAGTCCCTTAAAGACGGCAGGGTTGCTACAACACACAGGGCTGAGGACCAACCCTCTACGTGCTGTAATATACCGTGTGGCTTGTAATATTTATTAAAGGCAGCCCCTATCTTCTCGGGGGTGAGACATAACTACCTCCCCCGGGTTAGCCCCCCCATATTAAATTTTTTTACAAAAGATCATGGCATTTGTTAGATCTTTGTTAGATCAGGTTTGATCAACTGTTTTTTTCGTTAGATCAACTCTAAAATAGGCAATATTAACAATCTTTTTCAGGGGGGGCTAACCCGTAGCCAGCCCCCCCTCAACAAAAATTTCAACAAAATGTTACTGATTATGATAGCTCTACGTTAGATCAGGTTTGATCAGACAAAATTTTTGTTAGATCTAGTCTAATTACTGAGATATTGCATATTTAATGAGGGGGGGCTGGCCCCCCCTCAACTGAAATTTGGATTTTTTTTAATGGATCTTGGTAGATATTCGTTAGATCAGGTTAGATCAACTGTTTTTTTCGTTAGATCTACCACGCAGGAGGCGGAATTCACAATCCTATTTTGTGTGCGGGGGATGGGTACACATACAGTCTGGCCCCCCCTCAACTGAAATTTGGATTTTTTTTAATGGATCTTGGTAGATATTCGTTAGATCAGGTTAGATCAACAGTTTTTTTCGTTAGATCTATCACACAGGAGGCGGTATTCACAATCCTATTTTGTGTGCGGGTAAAGGGTATACATAGGGGCTGGCCCCCCCTCAACTGAAATTTGGATTTTTTTTAATGGATCTTGGTAGATATTCGTTAGATCAGGTTAGATCAACTGTTTTTTTCGTTAGATCTACCATGCAGGAGGCGGTATTCACAATCCTATTTTGTGTGCGGGGGATGGGTACACATACGGTCTGGCCCCCCCTCAACTGAAATTTGGATTTTTTTTTATGGATCTTGGTAGATATCCGTTAGATCAGGTTAGATCTACAGTTTTTTTCGTTAGATCTACCACGCAGGAGGCGGTATTCACAATCCTATTTGGTGTGCGGGGGATGGGTACACATACGGTCTGGCCCCCCCTCAACTGAAATTTGGATTTTTTTTAATGGATCTTGGTAGATATTCGTTAGATCAGGTTAGATCAACTGTTTTTTCCGTTAGATCTACCACGCAGGAGGCGGGAATTCACAATCCTATTTTGTGTGCGGGGGATGGGTACACATACGGTCTGGCCCCCCCTCAACTGAAATTTGGATTTTTTTTAATGGATCTTGGTAGATATTCGTTAGATCAGGTTAGATCAACTGTTTTTTTCGTTAGATCTACCACGCAGGAGGCGGTATTCACAATCCTATTTTGTGTGCGGGGGATGGGTATACATACGGTCTGGCCCCCCCTCAACTGAAATTTGGATTTTTTTTAATGGATCTTGGTAGATATTCGTTAGATCAGGTTAGATCAACTGTTTTTTTCGTTAGATCTACCACGCAGGAGGCGGTATTCACAATCCTATTTTGTGTGCGGGTGATGGGTATACATAGGGGCTGGCCCCCCCCTCAACTGAAATTTGGATTTTTTTTAATGGATCTTGGTAGATATTCGTTAGATCAGGTTAGATCAACTGTTTTTTTCGTTAGATCTACCACGCAGGAGGCGGAATTCACAATCCTATTTTGTGTGCGGGGGATGGGTACACATACAGTCTGGCCCCCCCTCAACTGAAATTTGGATTTTTTTTAATGGATCTTGGTAGATATTCGTTAGATCAGGTTAGATCAACAGTTTTTTTCGTTAGATCTATCACACAGGAGGCGGTATTCACAATCCTATTTTGTGTGCGGGTAAAGGGTATACATAGGGGCTGGCCCCCCCTCAACTGAAATTTGGATTTTTTTTAATGGATCTTGGTAGATATTCGTTAGATCAGGTTAGATCAACTGTTTTTTTCGTTAGATCTACCATGCAGGAGGCGGTATTCACAATCCTATTTTGTGTGCGGGGGATGGGTACACATACGGTCTGGCCCCCCCTCAACTGAAATTTGGATTTTTTTTTATGGATCTTGGTAGATATCTGTTAGATCAGGTTAGATCTACAGTTTTTTTCGTTAGATCTACCACGCAGGAGGCGGTATTCACAATCCTATTTGGTGTGCGGGGGATGGGTACACATACGGTCTGGCCCCCCCTCAACTGAAATTTGGATTTTTTTTAATGGATCTTGGTAGATATTCGTTAGATCAGGTTAGATCAACTGTTTTTTCCGTTAGATCTACCACGCAGGAGGCGGGAATTCACAATCCTATTTTGTGTGCGGGGGATGGGTACACATACGGTCTGGCCCCCCCTCAACTGAAATTTGGATTTTTTTTAATGGATCTTGGTAGATATTCGTTAGATCAGGTTAGATCAACTGTTTTTTTCGTTAGATCTACCACGCAGGAGGCGGTATTCACAATCCTATTTTGTGTGCGGGGGATGGGTATACATACGGTCTGGCCCCCCCTCAACTGAAATTTGGATTTTTTTTAATGGATCTTGGTAGATATTCGTTAGATCAGGTTAGATCAACAGCTTTTTTCGTTAGATCTACCACGCAGGAGGCGGTATTCACAATCCTATTTTGTGTGCGGGGGATGGGTACACATACAGTCTGGCCCCCCCTCAACTGAAATTTGGATTTTTTTTAATGGATCTTGGTAGATATCCGTTAGATCAGGTTAGATCTACAGTTTTTTTCGTTAGATCTACCACGCAGGAGGCGGTATTCACAATCCTATTTGGTGTGCGGGGGATGGGTACACATACGGTCTGGCCCCCCCTCAACTGAAATTTGGATTTTTTTTTATGGATCTTGGTAGATATTCGTTAGATCAGGTTAGATCAACAGTTTTTTTCGTTAGATCTACCACGCAGGAGGCGGTATTCACAATCCTATTTTGTGTGCGGGTAATGGGTACACATACGGTCTGGCCCCCCCTCAACTGAAATTTGGAATTTTTTTTAATGGATTTTGGTAGATATTCGTTAGATCCGGTTAGATCAACTGTTTTTTCGTTAGATCTATCTACTCACAATCTTCTTTTGATTTTACATATCCATGCCTGTTCATTTGCACATCAAGCCACAGGTGCATACCTCTCAACTGTCTCGATTAATGCAGTACAGTCACGATTTGGAGGCTCTGTCCCGCTGAGCTCTACCTCTGTTCCATGGAATTCGGGATTCAGAATCCTGCGGGTCCTGATCGTGTTCTCTGGTGCCTGGGTCACCAGAAAACGACTACTGGACATGCTCAGCATTGTACGCATGCGCAGTAACACTGCCAGCTTCAGTGACAGCACTAGCGCGCATGCGCGGTAACGCTGACACTCTGATCTTCACAGTTTAGGAAGAGTGATGGCAGCAATGCACATGCGCGCCAGCGTCCCAATTTGCCGAGATGTTGGGAGGTATGAGGTAATGTCATAAATAACAGACTCCGCAGACACATTTAAAACACATTTTTCTCCGAATTTAGGCATTTTCTTGCAGTTTGCCTAACACAATGTATAGATAACTTTCAATATTTTTTTATTCTCTGCATTCACAGTATGTGTACCCATCCCCCGCACACAAAATAGGATTGTGAATACCGCCTCCTGCGTGGTAGATCTAACGAAAAAAGCTGTTGATCTAACCTGATCTAACGAATATCTACCAAGATCCATTAAAAAAAATCCAAATTTTAGTTGAGGGGGGGCCAGCCCCTATGTATACCCATCACCCGCACATAAAATAGGATTGTGAATACCGCCTCCTGCGTGGTAGATCTAACGAAAAAAACAGTTGATCTAACCTGATCTAATGAATATCTACCAAGATCCATTTAAAAAAATCCAAATTTCAGTTGAGGGGGGGCCAGACCGTATGTGTACCCATCCCCCGCACACAAAATAGGATTGTGAATTCCCGCCTCCTGCGTGGTAGATCTAACGAAAAAAACAGTTGATCTAACCTGATCTAACGAATATCTACCAAGATCCATTAAAAAAAATCCAAATTTCAGTTGAGGGGGGGGCCAGCCCCTATGTATACCCTTTACCCGCACACAAAATAGGATTGTGAATACCGCCTCCTGTGTGATAGATCTAACGAAAAAAACTGTTGATCTAACCTGATCTAACGAATATCTACCAAGATCCATTAAAAAAAATCCAAATTTCAGTTGAGGGGGGGCCAGACTGTATGTGTACCCATCCCCCGCACACAAAATAGGATTGTGAATTCCGCCTCCTGCGTGGTAGATCTAACGAAAAAAACTGTTGATCTAACCTGATCTAACGAATATCTACCAAGATCCATTAAAAAAAATCCAAATTTCAGTTGAGGGGGGGCCAGCCCCCCCTCATTAAATATGCAATATCTCAGTAATTAGACTAGATCTAACAAAAATTTTGTCTGATCAAACCTGATCTAACGTAGAGCTATCATAATCAGTAACATTTTGTTGAAATTTTTGTTGAGGGGGGGCTGGCTACGGGTTAGCCCCCCCTGAAAAAGATTGTTAATATTGCCTATTTTAGAGTTGATCTAACGAAAAAAACAGTTGATCAAACCTGATCTAACAAAGATCTAACAAATGCCATGATCTTTTGTAAAAAAATTTAATATGGGGGGGCTAACCCGGGGGAGGTACATAACTCCCCATTTTGTCTTATCCTATTTATTCTTTTAGATTGTTTTTTACCTTTTAACTTGTTTGTCAGCAACGTATGAGCTCTATTACTTTTATAATACCATTTCGTTCTTAAATAATATAAATTTTTGTTCTTTTCTTCAATAAGAAGTTCATTTATATTATTCTGAATCTTACTCAGTTGTTTAGTTTTAGATTCGGATGGTAAAAACTTATTTTCTTGTGAGAGTCTATAATACTTCAGATAGAGGTCTGCTAACAATTCCCCTTTAGTTTTCTTTAATATAGTACCTAATTTAATTAAATGACCTCTAATTACACACTTATAGGCGCACCAAATAATAGGAAAAGTAACTTCATCCCTTTCATTTTCTAAAAAGTATTTCTCTGTAATTTCAGCTATATACTCTCTATTCTCTTTTTTAAGCAGTATGTTTTCGTTTAGGCGCCAATTTACTCTCTTTTTACATGTTTGAGGTAATATATCAAGTACTATCACATTATGGTCTGACCAGGTTATTTCTTGTATGAGTACCTTTTTTACTTTCCTAATCATCTCATTATCTCCTAAGAACAAATCAATTGTAGAATAGGAGAGAAAGGTCTTTGAAAAACAAGTAAAATCCATCTCCTCAGGGTGATATAGCCGCCAAAGATCCGAGAGCTCGTAACCTCTAAGGATTTTCTTAAATTGAATCGCCTGTGATTTTATATTTCTATCCAAAATCTTACCTCTAGCAGATTTTTTATCCAGTATCGGGTCTATTATACGATTGAAATCCCCAGCTAGGAGTAATTTACCCTGTTTTATTTTATCTATTTTCCAAAAAAGATTTTTAAAAAAGGAATTAGAAGAGCCATTAGGTGCATAAACATTTACCAAAGTATATATTTCTCCTTGAATCTCCGCTATCAGTATTAATACTCTAGCCTCTTCATCTGCCTCATGATAGATTATTTTTATATCAAGATCTTCACTAATAAGGATTGCCATACCTCTTTTCCTATTTATCTCCAGCGAGGAGAGAAAAACATGGCTAAACTTCTTAGGGATAAATCTCTTGCAGTCTGATCTTTTCCAGTGGGTCTCTTGTAAGAAAATAATCTGAGCTCTTTCTTTTTTAACATAATCAAATAATAATGAACGCTTATTAGGAGAGTTCAGGCCCTGGGTATTAATAGAGATGATTTTAACCTTGTATCTCACACTATCAAGCTATTCCTATAGAGGAGTGTCCCTTAATCTCCTATTGTAAAGCAATCCCATTTCCTTCTTATTCTTTAATTACCGTGAAGTTCTAGAAGCTTAGTTACCGAGATGATTTATATATTCATTATTCATTTTGTACTCAAATAAAAAAAAAAAAAAAAAAAACTTATTATCTTATCTACTTTCCAGTTAGTTTATGTGCTCTATATTAATTTCTACTTATAACGTGACTATAAGGCATTCCAATTTACTACCTTATTTTCAGTTTCTTTTTCCTTTAGAACCCACCAAAAATTTATTTTCCTTTTCTTTCTTCCTCTTTCTTTCCTCTTTTCCTTTTAACCTGTGCAATCCCATAGGTATGTGCCTATATGGTTTGTGTATTATTGTGTTTCTATTTTAAATTAACCTAATATGTTTCTCCTTACCATATAACGTGTCTATAAGGCATTCCAATTTACCGCCTTATTTTTTCTTTTTTTCCCTTTTTTTCCTCCTTTTATTAACCTGTGCAAACCCATAGGTATATGCCTATATAATTTGTGTATTATTGTGTTTCTATTTTTAAATGAACCTAATATGTTTCTCCTTACCATATAGCGTGTCTATAAGGCATTCCAATTTACTACATTGTTTTCAATTTCTATTTCCTTTCTTTTTTCTTTCTTTTTATTCTTAATAGCACGTACCATCCCATGAATATAAAGTGTATATTATTGTGTTATTATTTATTTTTATTATTTTACATTAACAAAATATACTTCTCTTTTTATCTTAACCTTCCACAAAAAAAAAAAAAAAAAACACATTTCTTCCAAGACTTATCATTAGATACCAGACAAAAGAGAAGAGGCTTTAGAGATATTACAAAATCCCTTCGCGACAGAAATATAAATTATATCTGGGGTTTCCCAGTAAAATTAATAATAAAGACTGGAACCCGATCGGTTATTTTGTCATCGGTGGAAGAAGCAAAACAATGGCTAAATGATAATCCCTCTCAATAGGAAAGAAAAATTAAGTAACGAGAAAACTGAAAAGTGACAATGTCTTAAGAAAGGGACAAAGAAGTTATGGTAGCCGGACATTATATATATACATATTTTTTTTTTTATTTTTTTTTTTTCACATTATTTGATTATTTATTTAATTTTTTAAGAAAGTGTGGACAATATCTACATAAATTTACATAAGATTTATTAGTTCCTACGAAACGAAGGAATTTTGTTTAAAATATGCTTTAATGGTGATTCATAGGCACCCTATATAACTGTTTAGTGACATCTGCATATTGACTGACACTGAAGGTTACACGTGGTATTCTATTCTATTTTGGTTATTACTTAAATATTAGTTTAAAATGTTGAAATCAACACTATGTTTAATAGGATAATAGATTTTACTATTATCACCAGAGTAATAATTGCAACTATCACAGAATTTTTAAATGGAATATAATTGTAATAAGTTCAATAAGGGGAAGTATCACACTTGATATATATTGTTAGTTTTTGAAGAGTTAATTACTTTACATAAATTGTGGAGTGCACACACTTAATCTAAGGCATATATAGTATATAATTTACTGCCTTTTGAATTACTATATTTGTACTGTCCTAACACTTGTTTGTTATATATTACACACATATTGAAAAATGTTATTATTTAATAGGGAAAATCATACTTATTATTATTCAATTTTAATAATCTGGGTATATTGTTTTAGCACTCACGATATATGCTGATGTTTATGGAATTTTTTTTTTTTTTGTCGTCGTTTTGGACCGTTCCTTCTATTGTTTATGGTTGTACCATGATCTCAGGGATTCGGATTAGTGTTCTCTGGTTTTTCTATGGTATTATGAACTCCATATTTAGCGTTGTATGTATGAGTGAGAATGAATGGGAATTAAGTATTTGTAAGAGCTCTCATTTTCTTTATTATACACCTTACTATATGACTAATGAAGGATTTGATTAGAATTTCCACACTGAACGTACAGGGCCTGAACTCTCCCCAGAAAAGATATTTGTTATTCGATTATTTGAATAAACAACATATTGATCTATGTTCCATTCAAGAAACTCACCTTGTATTCGAGGATATTAATAGATTAAATAATAAAAAGTATACAGTCATAGAACATTCTTCTTTACCACACAAAAAGAAGCGTGGAGTTGCAATTCTAATCTCTAATAATATTAAATATGAGATAATTTATAAACGGGGAGATGAAAATGCTAGGTATGTTTTTATTGTCTGCAAACTGGACGATAGATTATATTCAATCCTTAATATATATGCTCCTAATTCAAAACAAATTAATTTTCTTAATGGTACTCTTCAGAAGATTCAAAAATATATTCAGGGATCATTTCTTTGTATGGGAGACTTTAACTGTGTGATTGATGTTGGATTAGACAGGAAATCTTGTGATAAATCCAGTATTAATAGTAATCAGCTTTCATTAGCGAAATCTTTTAGGGAAACGTTGGGAAAATATAGCTTATATGATATTTGGAG